>NC_057794.1:536835794-536855258 GCF_018294505.1 Triticum aestivum
GTCCGTTTCGTCCGTTTTGCGGTACGCCACACCCCTCCCGATGAACAGGACCCCCGTTTCAACCGTAGGAGGTCCGTTTCATCCGTTTTGCAGTACGCCACACCCCTCCCGATCAACAGGACCCCCGTTTCGACCGTAGGAGGTCCGTTTCGTCCATTTTGCAGTACGCCACACCCCTCCCGATCAACAAGACCCCCGTTTCGATCGTAGGAGGTCCGTTTCCTCCGTTTTGCGGTACGCCACACCCCTCCCGATCAACAGGACCCCGTTCCGAACGTAGGAGGTCTGTTTCCTCCGTTGTGCGGTATGCCAGGCCTCGTTTCCATCGCCTGTTCCGTCCAATACCTCCCGATGAACACGACCACACATTCCATTCCGACCCAGCCGGTTGGCTGCCACGCGTTCCGTTGCCTCCCGATGAACACGACGCATTCCGTTGCCTCCCCATGAACACGACGACGACGCTGTTTCTCTGTTCCGACCCAGCCATGTACATGAGCCCTTGCCGTACGTATGCGCGAGTAGGCGTTCGAGACCCCACCCATATGTACACATACGTGGCCGTATTTTCTTTCTTGCACCATGGCCGCTGTACGTATGTGTACATGCTATGTGCGCGCCTCTACTACGACACGTACGCGCCTCTACTACGACACGTGTGCGCCTCTACATCCACCAGTATATATGTACGTACACGTTCGCGACCAGAATGACAACGCTACGTACGCTTCGACCAGGTGGGTCCCGACTGTCAAGCACTTCCTTGCCTCCGAAGATGTGGCTAGTGGGTCCCAGCAGTCAGGGGGGCGAATCGTTTTTTTGCCCGGACGCAATATCTTGCGTGCGAAGATGTAGCTGGTGGGTCCCAGCAGTCAGGGGCAAACATTTTTTCATGAAATACGGTGGCCCGTCTGGTGGGTCCCCGCTGTCAGGTGGAGGAATGATTATTTTGCACGTAATAAAGAGGCACTTCCTTGCTGCGGCCGTGGACCCAGCTGTCAGCCTCTCCACATATAGTCCATGTTCGATGGAAGCCGTTCCTTGACCATGTTGACCACGCCGCGCCGAGAGCACCAGGGCAGTGGACGACGGCGAGGCCTAGGAAGGGGACGACGCGGAGTCGGGGAAGACGCGGCAGTGGATGCCCACGCGTAGAGGAGTACGAGGGTTCACTGGTTCGCTGCGGTGTGAGGCTACCGTCGCTGCAGAATAACAGGGTGTGTGGGTGAGTATAGGGATGGCCTGGCCAGCGGTGGGAGTAGTAGGGGCGGTGAAGCCTCCACCGCATCGCAGCCGGCCACGGGAGGCAGGAGCACGAGGCACGACCGGCGCTGGTTTGGGCGGCTGGAGCAAGAAGACCAGAGGTTGAAGAAGCACTACGGCTGTTGGATGGACATCGTACGGTCATTGGAGCTAGAATCGTGCATATTGACTAAGTTGACAAAGCCCTCCGTCCCCGTCAACTTAGTAGGCCCACAAGTCAGCCTCCCACCAAGGTGGGTCCCAGCTAGCAGGGGGTATTCATTTTTTTGTGCGTAATAAGGAGGCACTTCTGGTGGGTCCGAGCTGACAGCAGGGGGAACGTTTTTTTCGCAAAATACGGTGGCCCGTCGGGTGGGTCCTAGCAGTCAGGGGCAAACGTTTGTTTCGTGATATACTGGTGGGCGTTCGGTGGGTCCCTGCTGTCAGGTGGAGGAATAATTATTTTCCGCGTAATAAGGAGGCACTTCCTTGCGGCTGCCGTGGACCCAGCTATCAGCCTCTCCACGTACAGTTTTCTTCCGATGGAATTCGGTCGTTGACCACATTGACCACGCCGCGCCGAGAGCACCACGGCGGTGGACGACGGCGAGGCCTAGGAAGGGGACGACGCGGAGCCGGGGAAGACGCGGCAGTGGATACCCACGCGGAGAGGAGTACGAGGGTTCACTAGTTCGGCCGCGCTGCCGTCGCCGCAGAATAACATGGGGTGTGGGTGAGTGGAGTGGAGGGATGGCCTGGCCAGCGGTGGGAGTAGTATGGGGGCGGTGAGGCCTCCGCGGCAGCACAGCCGGCCACAGGAGGCAGGAGCAGGCGGCACGACTGGCGCTGCTTTGGGCGGCTGGAGCAAGAAGACCAGAGGTTGAAGAAGCACTACGGCCGTTGGATGGACATCATACGGTCAGTCGAGCTAGAATCGTGCATATTGACTAAGTTGACAAAGCCCTTCGTCCCTGTCAACTTAGTAGGCCCACTATACTGGGTACCAAGGAGCAGGGGGAGTATTCATATTTTTGTGCGTAATAAGGAGGCACTTCCTTGCGTGCGAAGATATAGATGGTGGGTCCGAGCTGTCAGCGGTGGTAACGTTTTTTTCGCGAAATACAGAGGCCCTTTCGGTGGGTCCCAGATGTCAGGTGGAGGAATCATTATTTTGCGCGTAATAAGGAGGCATTTCCTTGCGTGTGGCCGTGGACCCAGCTGTCAGCCTCTCCACGTACAGTCCACTTCAAATGCATGTCGGTCTTTGACCACGCTGACCATGCCACGCCGAGAGCACCAGGGCGGTGGATGATGGCGAGGCCTAGGAAGGGAACGACACAGAGGCAGGGAAGACTCGGCAGTTGTTTTTGTTTCCCACGCGGAGGGGAGTACGACTATACGAGGGTTTACTGGTTCGTCTGCCATCGCCAGAGAATAACAACAGGTGTGGGTGAGTAGAGGGATGGCTAGGCCAGCGATGGGAGTACGATGGGACGGTGAGGCCTGCGCGGCAGCACAGCCAGCCACGGGGAGGAGGGAGCAGGCAGTCCCGCCGGCGCTTGTTTGAGTGGCTGGAGCAGGAAGAGCAGAGATTGATGAAGCACGACGACCGTTAGATGGACATCCAACAGTATACATGCCATCTGTGGAAAGCCTCAAATCTGTGGAAAACAACATACAACCCATCTGCCATTATTTCAAATAATTTACAGCCCATTTGCTAATTCTTACGGGTTTTTTTGGAGCCCATATTCTTTTTGTTAGCATTACAGCCTATATCGTGGCCACGGTTAAAAAATTATGCGAACTTTTGCATATGTCGGTGCGGTCTGAACTGTTTTTAATCCCGAAATTTCGAGTCACATTCAGACTGATTTTAAAAATAAATGTATATCAATATAAAATCCAATAAATTGTCCATGCATAAAAATCAATGCAATTTAAAATCTCGAAATGAAAAAAAGATATTTGAAAATAATTGCTGGTTTGATGTGTTTTAAAAATGTACAGCCCATTTCTCATTACTGATAGGCCATTTTCTCGGTCAGCCGAATGAAGCTCTCCTCGTCTTGAAAGATTTGCAGCCCAACAGGCCTGATAAAGCGACTTACTTGAAAATCACAAAAAAACGGGGCTAGCCATTTTTAGAAAAAAAAACTACTGGGCTGGTCTGTGGTAAACATAAAAGAAAAGGTTGTCTAGACATGCCAGAGTGTCCCGCACAGCCCAGTTGACACCCTGCTTCCGTCTAGAAAACAAATTAGATAAATGCCACTCCAATTATGGCGATTCATAAAAATGCCACTGCAATTTCCAAACGTTGTGCAATTCTCTCGTTTATTGACTACATTGACATTGGCATGGGACCCAGATGTCAGAAATCCACTAGGAGGAGCCATTTTTTTATTGGCTTGAAATAAGGAGGCACTTGCTTGCGTACTGCCATGACCTTGGCGGGTCCCTGCTGTCATCCTCTCCACATACAATCATCTCCTGATTGTGTACGCGTCAACTTGCTAGGCCCACAAGTCAGCCTCTAAAGCCGTGGAGGACAAATACAACCCATTTAAAAAAATAACAGCCCATTCCATACGTTCAAACGGAAAGTTCAACATTCAGAGCAAAGTAACAAGTACTAACTTACTCTTAGCTAACTGAACTTCCACGTTGACAACCATCATAGCCAAGTTAACTATCTACTCCCACTAATACTCTAGTAGCGTACAAGTACTAACTTACTCTTAGCTAACTAGACGATGCCGACCGCCATCTGTGGGACACGCTAAACACTGGCACCGGTGTCGTGCGCCTCGCCTCGGACTTGCAAGAGGTGCGATAAGGCGCGTTGCTCGCGCGCGTTGGCCCTTTCCATGCCGGCGTGGTCCACCGAAGCTTTGGCTTCCAAGCGGGAAACCCACTTGACGAGCTGGTAGTAAAAATCGGCGTCGCGAACGCGTGCATGCCCGACAGCCTCCAGGGCTATTTGCCGGGCGCCAGCCTCCACGTAGTCGGCCCAGTTGCGGGCGCTCTGCTTGCGACTCAGAGCATCGGTGCGCTGCTGCTCCATGTCCCGCTGGCGGCGCAAATCGGCGATACGCTGCTCCTCCACCAGGCGGTCGGGCTCCAACAACTCCTGCTCCTCCGCCATGCAGTCGCTCTCCATCAAATCCTCGATCTCCGCATTGCCATCTAAAGACAGATAGAATGCCTCCTCCCTCCGTCTGCCTTCCGGTGAAAACCCGAACACTAGTTCTGGTGGTGACCACCTCCGGCGTCACCTACCGCGGACGAGCGGGGGCATGGCGGACGTGGCGAGTGACGTCGGGCCGGTGGGGGCTTATGAGGATATGGCGAGTTGGGTCACAGTGGCACCGGAGAAGGCCGGGAAACAGTACTTATAGGTGGAAGGTAGCGCGACGGTCATCGGAATTCAATGCATAATGGCTTAGCGCGCCAGCTTGCGGTGGAAAACTAGAGAAACTAAAATTATGACTGTGCCATCCCGTCCCATCTGGGTCGCTCGCCGGCATGGCAGTCAAACGAGTGCACTCGAATCATCTCCCTCCTTGTCAATAATGATTCCACGGATTTAAAGCGTATCTTTTTTCGCATCAGTTAGCTGCCTTAATTATGGCCGGCTGCATGCAGGCACTCAGAATCGCTCACAGGCAGTACACGAAGCAGCACGCAACGAGTCGCAGCCGAGGGCACGCATGCAGCCACTTAAATCACTGGAATTAATTAGGCTTAAACTTCTGCTTGCCATTAATTATCGCCATGCCTTGGTCTTGCTGCTTTGATCACGGGACTAATAAACCCGGACGAAGGGAGTACCTTGGTTGGTGAGAGGTTTGAATTAAGCCCTGCAAACCGGAAAGGAGGTACTAGTACGTGCATGATCTGCTATTTATTCGTGTAGGATCGAGTAGGTCGTTTCTTGAATTGAGCCCTGCATACCGGAAAGGAGGTAGTACATGCGTGATCCGCTATTTATCCGTGTAGGATCGATAGTGTAGCTTGTCAGTTTCTTTAGAGGTAGGCATTTTTATCCCTGTAGGATCGATAGTGTAGCTTGTCAGTTTCTTCAGAGGTAGGCATTTTTATTCAAAAAACTGCCACTTCGCATCTTGCATCGCAAATAAAACTGCCCGGAGCGCATTTGTAGGCTAGCTAGTGACCGATCAGTAACTTGTAAACACTGAGGGAACAGAAATAAGTAACTGTTAATGCATCTCAATGATTCACAGATCATATACAAATATGTAGCTCCAAAAGCAAAGATCAGCCACTTTGGATCTTGCGTCGCAACTAAAACTAACTAGTACGATTCCCATACATAAGATCAACATGTTAGTGCATCTCAATGATTCACAGATCATATACAAATATGTAGCTCCAAAAGCAAAGATCTAGAGAAAAACATCTGTTCTTCCTACTAACATGGATGCTTCTCTTGGCCAACATTCAGTACAGACTGAAAGACAAATTTGTTTGTGAAGTCTACAATTCCTCTTACAAACGTAAGTGGTTTCACCAATAGCTGGAACCATGAGAATGAACCACACATGATGGAGGAACATCCACTGCAATATGATTTGGTCTTCTCTCGATCACACCGCGAGACTATTTTCAGAATACAAACTTTAACTTAGGCAAAATGATGCCCATTGTATAATCAGACCAAAGCAATGAAGCACCTAGTGTTTGCCAATAAATAGTACAATACTACTTTTCTACAGTCCATGAAGTGACTATCCAATCTTTCTGTGTCTATTTTCAAATGGCACTGCATGCAGTGACTATACTATTCTCTTGTGCAGTTCAACCAAAATTGCGGACACTTTGTTTGTTTGCCAAATAGCAACGGGCAGACATCTCTTTTTGCACAAATATCAAGCAGCTAGTAAACATATACCACACCTTGTATTTTCGGTTTAAACATGTCTCTTCCGCTTAGCATCTGTCATGTTCTGCACTGGACAATCTGATACAGTTATGTTTTGCCCTGGACAATTTCATACTGAATTGATTTGCTGGTTCAGAGCAGAAATATAGCGCCTATTCTTCATCAGACCAAGGATATCCATGTTCGCAGTGATGGAAGAGGTGAAATCGATACAACCGAAATTGAGCATCCAATCATTGAATCATGTCCTGCACCTCCAATGTAGGTCCACCCTGCCAATAAATTCACATGCAAACCACTAGTATTACTATCTAATGACAGTACAAAAAGAGTAGCAAGATAGTAGCAAACCATGTACCTTCATAATGAATAGCTCATAGTGCCACCAATTGGATATAAAGGTTTGAAAAAAAACATGCTCCTAATGTTGAACCAGTTGGACTTTTTGTGCAGTTCCACTAAAATCGAGCATCCCTGTTTGCATAGATATTGAAAGTGTGATTACTCTAAAAGTGGCACTAGTTGAAGCATAGACTCACAAATATAAGCATTCCAATTTCTTAATGGGAAAAGGTAGCAAGACTGTTTCTAACCACCTGTTTGAAGGAATAAATAAAGCAACAGTGGCTGATGTCAGGAAGGCATACATAGTTTTTCCTGGAAAAGTGAGCCATTCCTGACCTTTCCTCTTCGTTTAAGCAAATTTTGTGCAGTTCTACTAAAATAAAATGCCATCATCGCCTTGACAATTCAGTGACACTGTACAAAAGGAAATGACTTAATATTACATCATGATGTCAGGTATGTAGTCGACAGACATTAGAGACAAACATACAAACCTCCTCAAGAGAACAGCCGGAGGAGGAGGTTCCCACTCTTGACCTTTCCTCTTGTCTTCATAATTGTCTGTGCAGTTTAACCAAAATAAAATGACATCAGCGCCTTGGCATTTGGTGACACTGTACAAAAAAATTAACTTATCTTATGAAAGTGAGGTATGTAATCTATAAGCATTAACAATGCAAAAATCTAAAGGTAGTAACAAGTTTCATCGTTGGTATACTGGCTGTGCAACAGCATTAGAATGCCTTAGCTGAAAAATCTTTAATACATCCACAATCAACAACTAACCCTGAAATAATCCAGTGACATTAAATGGCATTGCTTAAATTTATCGGTGGCATTAGACTGAGAGCGGCATTAGTTAAATGTGGCATCACTTTAGCAATAGCATTGCTTGACTTGACTGCTGGCGTTATACTAACAGCAAAAAAGTGGCAATAAGAGCATGGGAGGCCCATTCGGACAGTGGGCGCACCAGTACGATGTACCTCCACGGACGCAGAGTGGTGAGGGAGGTATGGTTTCCCAGAGCAACAAATATCCAGGCAGCATATGTGGATTACGTCCCATTTTTGTTCTCTTTAGCCACCTTTTTCCTATGCGAGGACAACAAACCGATCCACCTGGTCATTCTCTATTGTGTTGCCATGCCTTTCTACCCTTCTTCAACCAAGAGACACGAGACTCGTTCCTTAGCTACTGATTTTCCCCTTTTCAACCTAGATGCGGGTTCGATGCCTACTCTCTTGGACAGTGCAGTCTCCCTTCCTTTCCTTATTCAACCCAGACATGGATTAGTCTGCATGAAGTAGGGTTTCCTTTAATAGTGCAAATTATGGTTTTCGTCTGCGTGGCCAGCAGAGCAGAGGATAGCAAATTGGGAAGATGGTGGAGTGGAAAAAGATCCACATGCAATGACGTGGCAGATGGGGCAATACAACAAGGTTATGGTTTGAAAAGAGGTAGCATACCTGAGGGTCGGCGAGAAGTGGCTTCGCTCGTGGTCGTCGTCCTCCGCACACACTACGGCAACGAGCTTGGGGACGGAGGCCATCCCGCGCGGGCGCTAGGTCTGAGAGGACGGCCTCGTCGTCAGTGCGTGACCTCGCTCGCCAACGACGAGTGCGTCAATGCTGCACGACCTTTTCTTCCCCGGCGGATCTGTGACCACCGGTGAGGAGGGAGAGAGGGGCCGTCTTTTTTAGATCTGGAGAGAGGGTGGTAGTGTGAGAAGCAAGTGGGCAGCCCTTAGCAAGAAAGCGCTGAAGCTCCAGCCTATATATCTTTTTATACTACTAGTACTGGAGGTGGAGTAGTGGTAGAGTAGTTTATATTTTCTCTGCGTACAGTACCAGTTAGTCGTGCTTCAAAACTGATCGGCACACCATTAAAAAATAAAGGTCGATAACTAATGCGGCACCTCGGGCCAACGCGGCCAGATCACATTTTGCACGAGAAATTTCACACCATGTTTCGTTGACATGTGGTCCCGTTCATATCAGTGAGACGCCGGCGAGTAGTAGGAGTATTTCCAAACGGACGTGTAGGCCGGGGTGCCTCTTCGTGAACCGTGGCAAACTCGCAACCGTCCACCGACTCTTCGCCTTTCCCTCTCGATTTGGAACTGCTGTCGCACGCTCTTCCTCTCCCTCCTCCATTTTCCTTCAGCCCTTCACCCTTTCTTCTGCCATTGTTCAATCGTCTTCTCCATGGAGGGAACAGGCCAGAAACGACCCCGTTATTCTTGCCCCAATCTGAAAGATGACGTGGTGCAGGAACTCATTGATCGGTGCAACGTCATCACCTCGGCTAGCATGGCAGGTTCGTTCAAGCCCATTCTCGACTTAACTAATAACATCATTGCAAGGAACCCAAGAGTCAAGGAGCGGTTTGATCTCCCCTATCTTCTTCGCCGTGACCCTGATGACTGGCGCCGGCACGACGGAGGCCTCGCCCTGTGCAAGTTGATGCCGCTTGATAATGATACGTATGATGTTAAGATGCCATCGCTTGAGGGCAAGGCTTGGGCGGGCGCAAATGGAGATTGGGTTGTTTACATTGGGTCCAACTGCGAGTGGGAACTTGTGAATGTGTACACTCGTGACCTGGTTCCACTTCCAAAAATCTCAGCAGACTGCCCAGAGGTTGAACACACCGGTATTGTACGCACGTTCAAATACGATCGTGGTGACTGTTTTCTACGGAAGATAGCAATTTGTCGAGTTCCCAACCGCTATTGGAATTATGACAACTATGAAGTTGTTGCTATCTTCGACAAGCTTGTTGCCTTCCTTAGTGGTTTGACTCGATGGATATTGCTAAAAAATCAGTTTTTGTACATGGATGAGTACTGTGATGCAATTCAATACGAGGGCCTTGTGTTTGCTGCCACCACTTGTGGCACTGTTTTTGCATGGTATCCTCGTTGTTTCAGTACGTTTGTCTTCCACCATAATTATAATTGTTTCATCCACATGCATGCGGGTTAGCAAGTTTCCCTTTACTAATTAACCTTCTTCTTGTGTTTCCAAGGTCCTATGAACATCCCACCACCTATACTTGAAAATTTTTATAACCAAGGGGGAGATGACGATGGTGATGATCACGAGCATGAGGACGAGCAGCGCACATATACTCTATGGCGCTTGGCAACTAATTCCGATGGATCACCTCTTCTCGTGTGTATACAGCCCACTGATGATGTTATTGCTAAGGAAGCACGTGTCTCCCATGGTCGCACTCTCCGGACCTATTCCAACACCCGTTGCATGGTATTCGGGATGGATACTAGTGTGCTAGCACCAACTCCTTCTCCCTGGTACAAAATTTATAGTCTTGGAGAAAACTCGCTCTTCCTTGGACAAAACTATCCGATGATGGTGAAAGGCGATCCAACTACTGTTGACACATCTATGAGAAGCAACTGTGTCTATACCTCGGACATTTGGGTGGCTCCCTACCCTGGTACTGATATAGTAGGCCGCTTCAGCCTGGATGATCAGTCCTGCGTTGGTCTCTAGATCGACAATGGATGGCCCATCCCAGAGAATCACCTGTGGTTCAAAGCAAGCGTTTCCAACGCCGAGGAATGGTTGAGTTGAATTTCATTTCATTGCTTGTTATTTGTTGTGTGGTGAAAACTTTAGTATTTATAATGTATCCTCGTTGTCGATGTGGGTTGATGACCTGCTGTATGTAATAAAATGATATGCCTGTGATAAACTTACTAAATTTATGAATGGCTTTCGAGTCGCTTCTCTGAGTGAGTGGTGCGACGAGGCAAAGAAATATTTTTCGAATACATAATTGTACGTGCATTGCAACAGGTTATCGGATGAGGCCAATCAACAATAGTAGTACACTATTTGTACTAGCTTCACATGCTTCGCACGTCAGGCAGGTGTTTTTACTGTAGCCATATGTTAATGTGTTCGCTGTACGTAAACAGCACCTCGAATCCTTGATACTAGTACTATATAGTAGGAGTAAGTAGTAGGAGTAGTAGGGTGGCATGGGCCAGAACAAGCATTCACGTCTAGGAGTACGACACACGCCACCACCATGACATCCATCTGACACCATATTATTTCTTGGAGTCCGTGCTAGAGAAATCTCTTCAACCTCGTCATTTCTCTAACTTCAGCCATCGCGTGGCGGGCGAGGTGGGGGTTTGCCGATAGTCGGTTTCCTTAAATGTGGTCCCACTTGTAAGGCCAACTCCAACGCATGACCCCAAACGGACCTCCATTTTGCACGAACTCAAATGATAATTTTGACTATAAAAGCAAGACCAAAGAAAACAAGAACCACAAGAATACATTTTACTACTCATGTAAGTTGGATTAGTGCCTTTCTCGATGCATTCATTGTTGATCTACAGAGGCTCGATCTTGCGTGCTTCTTTCTTCTTCGAGTGTAAAGAAGTAGACGTTGCTTCCTCGCATCTAGTCTCATGTCTAGCCTCTATTCTAGTAGGAGTATCAACAAGTGCACTAATCTCATCTCTAGCCTCTGTGCTACTAGCTAAAAGTGATAGAACATCTACTAAATTGCGCTCTATCAATATATGGATGTACTCTTCTTCCCAATACAAAAACTTGCATCCATTCTACTCCATCCGTTGCATAATACATGCCTTCTATTTGTCAAAATATATATGTATCTAGACATGTCTTAGTATATAGGTACATCCATTTTTGGACAAATGGAAGTCAAGTATTTTGGAACGGAGGGAGTACACAATAAATTTTTTAAGTTAGCACAACTAGTCTAATTCATTAGCACAACCGAAGATTTGGTCGGGTTCTTCCTCCTTTTCCCGACACGTGGGACATCCAGCATCCAGGTCGTGTCATGAAAGAAAATAGAGTGGTAGTTGAAGCCACGAGATGTGCATCTTGGGTTAAACTATAAATAGAATCTTACTACTCTTGAGTAACTCCAAAAGCGGCCACCGAAGATCTTTATTGGATTTGTTTTTCAATCACCAGCACGTCGAGGTGAAAGATGTGCAGGTTCAGTGGGTCCTCTTGCATTTTCACTGACATGTGGGGCCGCATGTGAGCAAACAGACGATGGGCTCCGCGCGTTTGCTGGCTGGCTGAGAAGAGAGATAGAGGCGGGCTGAGCACGGACTGCAGGAAATTTGTTCTACGTACCTCGATATAGGCTCGATATAGTGGGGTGGCATGGGCCATAACTAGCATTCACGTCTAGCAGTACGACACACGCCACCCACACGAGTCCCATCCGACACCAATTTTCTTGGAGTCCATGCTACAGCCATCTCTTCTCCCTCCTGTTTTCTCAGCCATTGCGCGGTGGGCGGGGTGGGGGTTTGCCGATAGTCGGTTTGCTCAACTGCGGTCTCACTTGTAAGTGAAAATGCAACACCGCACGCATTCCCGCTTGAGCGGTGTGCCGGACCAACCATGTGGGGGTGCGACGCGAACACGGCAGGCTTTTCCTTTTGAACTCGTAACTTGTAAAATTTGGTTCTGCTCCATGGCGCGACCGATAGATAGAAAATAACGATTTTGCCTAGAGTAATGAGAAGTTTGGTTCTGGCACTGTTCATGCATGGAGTACGTACGAAAATTATGAAGTTGATGCGAAAGGTAAGATAATTACTGTAGTATCATATACTACTACATGGATTTGACGGAAAGATAAAAATACATACGGATCCATCAACGACATCCTCACGCCCTAGTGCACCGGGTCACCAACCGACGTGTGAGGAGTAGCGGCATTGGCGGCGAGCTCAACGTGCTTCTGAACAGTGCCGTCCAAGGTTGCCCTACGGTCCAAGAAGGCCAGCGTCCTATCCTCCTCCTCTTGCATGTAGTAGTCCTTGTGGACGATTTGCACGTAGACGTGGGTGATTATGTCGATGGTGTCTTGCTGCGCCAGGCGCTGCGCGGCGAGCGCGACCTCGAGGTGGACATTCTTCGGCGCGACGGCTGGCAGTCGCAGGGCCACCAATGCGTCGAAGAGGTTGTCACCATAGTGGCCGTTGAGGCTGGCGGGCATCGCAAAGCTTGGGCACGTCGGCTGGAGGCTTACGTCAAAGTCGTCCGCAAGCTTCTTGACGATGGTGAACTTGTCGAGGAAACCGACGAGGACCTCGTCGAACAAGGAGACGAAGCTGTCGTCCAAGCGGCCCCTCGCCCTGGCGGCCTCAAGCAATACTACCTGGAGACGTTCCTCGGTGCTGGGCCGCAGGCCAGCGTCGTGGACCATCTGGCACAACCGGCTGATGCTCGCGCTCATCGCCTCCATGGGTCTAGCGTAGCTTCTAGTCAACTGATCTTGCGATTCGAGTGATCACTCTTGCCCTTGGTTAGCGTGCGTAGGTGCATAGGATTTCATACTACTCCTCGGCCCTCTACTGCACCTGCCTTTGGTTGTATGATAGGTGGGCCAGCCACCCCCTGGGCCCACGTGTCATTCACCCAAAGGCAGTTGCCGTAAGTCAATGAAGCTGCGTCCCCCTCCATGCCGATGCAGTATAGTCATCTCACCGGACCTCTAGTTGGGGCCAAATGAGAGAAGTTTGATGTTTACTGGTTTATTGGTCCCCTTTGCATTTTGCGCCAAGTTTTGACCTTTGATTTAACTAATAAAATGTTAATGCATGTAAACAAAAATGTTGTGTAAGTCACCTTATGAAAACCAAATAATCCCAAAATACTTAGGCATGGTGCATTAACTCCCTCCTTGTTTCTTATTTCGTGACATATCAACCAATGAGAGATGTGGGCCGTGCATGCTTTCAATGACTTGAGACTACCAAACATGACATGCAGTGTTTAGTTCATTGCATGTAATCCTATTAGTACTCTAGTTAGCAAAAAAACATTAAGTTCTCTCGCCGATAGGAATAAAACACCATGTATTTATTTACAGAGGGAGTAGTACATTTTTTGTGACATGCATTACTAGATATTGATAGTCAAATACTAAAATCCAGATGGACGTGGTAGTACTCCTAAATCCAGACGGTGGTGCTACTAGTACTAGTAGTAGTAGTACCAATGTAGTAGTAGGAGTAATAGCACTATACTACACGTTGGTTAAATTATTACGTGCTGCTCCTCACAGTGAAGTGATAAGACCCTGCGACGGAGATGACACCTGAGTATAGGCGCCGTGTTCGACATACCATAGTCAGCCTCACCGTCTGCAGTCACTATCATCATGGCTGTAGAGCTAGCCTGCTTACAACTAGCCCTGTTCGACATAATTTCCCGTGCGTAGATGCCCATGCATTGCACGAAACATCAAGATTGGGGGTGGACGGCTCCGGCAGTGGCCATCGCGCTAGATTTTTCCACGGCCTTCTAGATGTGGTGGGGAGGAGATAAGGTTGATTGTGAGAGACAAGGAGTTGTTTGTAAATAGAGAACAAGTGCGGGCATCTTTTTGCAAAAATGGAGAAGCTTGGTTTGTATGCGTCAGATCTACATCCGATGGCTATTGGTGAAAGATGGGAGGCACAACATCGTCACCAACTCAGGACCTATTTGATTCACAGGATTTTGAAAACACAGGAATAGGACACGGCAATATTACAAGTTTCAAACTGATATTACAAATGTTAGGAGTAATGCTGCACCTACGAAGAGGGAATTACTAGGAAGTTTACGTAAGAACTTTCGTTACTTTAGGTGGATGCAGCATTATCATACAAACTAAAATCCACCGCCCTGACAAGTCACTAATGAGCAAATAAGTTTTCGAGTCTCTGGCCACTTGATGTTTCAAAAACAAATTCAGCTTCTGCGGAGACTTTGTCATTTAGGCTTAGACGCTTGCGGTGATCAGCACGCCATTCATTGTTGCGCCAGAGAACGCCAAACCTCATTACCTTGAGCACACTTGCCTCTAGAACAAAGAACCTGGCCAATTTAATCTCAGATGTGCTACCTCGATAGTCGATCAAATCAATTTCTGTAAGATGGAGATCAAGGCATTCGATGAGATTGTTATAGTGCAGCACATTTTTCACTTTAGGGTTTTTTTTATCTGCACAAGAAGAGAACATATTAGAGCAGCTGGCTGCATAAGATTGCCATGTCATCAAGAGGTACCAATATCATTCGCTCATACGATAGGGTTGGCTGGCTAGTGATATTTTTTCACTCACTCTCTCTCTCTCTCTCTCTCTGTTTCCTCTCATTTAACTAGGAGCACGTGAAGAGCTTGTGCATTTGTTGCCTTCCACTATGTGGCCGATGCCATATTTCGCAAAAGTATGCCACATAATACGCATTGATGTCAAATCAAAAGATTTTGGCACCGCTCTCGCGATGTGAGAGAGTTGGCACCGCTGTGCACACAGACCCACATGTATAAACAAATCAATCAAACCAACTACGCCAGCCTCTCACTCTCCCAAACAAGTGTTTTTTTATTTCCTTAGTCCTCTCTCTCCCATATAGTGTTTTTTCATTGCATGAGTTAACTTGGCACCGGAGAAAAGTAGGTGATCCAGATTGGGACACCAGGTGAGCAATGGAGGGGCATCGATGCCAAATGCATCACAAGTGAATTTGGCACATGTTTTGGCCTACATAGCCCACTTTTGTACTCCCTCCGTCCCAAAATTCTTATCTTAAATTTGTCTAAATACGGATGTATCTAGTTAAATTTTAGTGTTAGATACATCCGTATCTAAACAAATGTAAGACAAGAATTTTGGGACGGAGGGAATACTACCTCGTATTTAGTATAAAATTTTGACCATAGATTTACCTAAGCAAATGCCAATGCATGTCACTAAAAATTACACCATTTGAAATTATGTTCAAATACGAATCCAACGATATAGTTCTTAGTGACATGCATTAACATTTTGTCAGTTAAATCTATGGTCAAATTTTGATACTACAAAATTGGAAGAGTAAACCAGGACGGAAGTAGTACCTGCTCTTAGGGTAACCATAGAGTTACTGGAGTAGTCAAAGTTACTTTCCACTATGACTAGCCTAGGCTACTATAGTAGTACAGCATAAAAACGATGCAGGTGATCACGTGAGAAAAAATACTAAAAACATTTCTTTCGGTGCAGTGCGTTGATGCAGTTTTGAACACTACACTTGTCATCGTAATTTGGGAAATTACGAAAAAATTGAGCTACGCTGTGATTACCGTTTACTTATAGGAAAGAAGTTTCACCTCGATGAGTAGCTTCTCCGTGCACGGAAAGAATGTAAGGAATCCAACAACTTGATCCATATTGGGGCCGATAGATTTTAGTGCTAATATCTTCACTGTGCGCATGGACTGGGTCAAGCTTGTGGG
Organism: Triticum aestivum; assembly: GCF_018294505.1. Lineage (NCBI taxonomy): Eukaryota > Viridiplantae > Streptophyta > Magnoliopsida > Poales > Poaceae > Triticum > Triticum aestivum. The sequence continues at coordinate 536,851,591 of NC_057794.1, forward strand.
AATCATTTTCTGGAAGACGGTCGTAAATACATCAAGAAAAAATTTAAAAATGTGAATTTCAAGAAGACGGAGAAGAAGATGAGTGTTGTACCTGAACGATTGCGGATCCAATTAAGAGTTCGGAGAATTTGGCAGATGAGTACACCAACGCTGTCAATTTCGGCGCGTCAATGACCCTTATTTTTGTTGGACCTTCTAGATCCGATACAAGCAATCTCTCAAGGAAAGGCGCATTCTCAATGACCATAACGTGGAACAGCTGGAGTGATCTCTTCCCAATTGATGTCTTGTTGCGGGGCCACCAAGACACATAAATCCAGCAGAGATTCGTCGAGGCGATGTGGAGGCTAATGAACCCATGGGTCTGCTCAAGACGAAGGTACTCAAGCGCAGTACAGCTGCGGAGCAGGTGCTCTATAGCCTTCTTCGAGATGACAATGTTGAAGAGGTCGAGCTGCTTGAGTTAAGGGAGAAGAAGGGCGGGCGCGGCAATAATCTGGGGAAGATAGCAGGAGCTGAAGCTGGCGCGGCGCAGCGTTGGCGTGAGGCGAAGCGCGGACGTCGGCAGAGAGCGACATCGTCCAGCTTCAAAGTTGAGCTCCTCGAGCTGATCTAGGGCGGGGGATAAGAACCACTCGTCGAACTTGGGTTGGACCTTGCAGTTGGTACAGAACATGCGGATGTCAAGGCGTCTGGCTGGCCCAGGGTGCGATGAAAGGATCTTGGAGATTGCGGCCATGCGTTTGCAATCTCCATCGCAGAGGCAGCTGTCGACGGTGAGGTTGAGGGGGACGCAGCGACAGAGGGGGCACCACCGCCAGGAGAGCAGGGTGGTCCGCACGGCAGATTTGGTGGGGAGGAGGCCGATGATGACGAGCAGCATGTCGTCGGGGAGGCTGCTGATGAAGTCCAGGCTCGCTGGATGCAGTTTTGGCTCGAGCCGCCTCCGCTTGTTGGCTACCTCGCCGTCCATCTCAACCGGCGGCGATGCTGGTGTACACGTGTGCTGGTGTGTGTTGTGTGCTAGGTGTGCGCGAGTGCGTCCTTCTGTGCATGCTACCGCGCAGTGGTGAATTGTGCGCGAGTGCGTCCTTCGCGCGCAAGAAGTTTGTCCTCAATGCGCCCTCAATTTACTAGCGTGCGGGGTGCTACCCCGAGTGGTTTCAACTTTGTTTACTTCACCGCGTGTCAGATGGGCCTCTAGTTTACTTATTTTCACCCACTGCCACATGGGCCAGCACACGAAGATACAGAACACGAGCTGACAAGGCAACATGTGGATTGGTTGACCGGTCAACTAAACAATATATGGAGCTATACGCTGGCACAGTGAGCGTATAATCCGTCGGTATAGAGAGTTCGAGTGAGAGGGGAGGCCCGTGAGAGATAGCAGAGAGAGAGAGAAAGAGCTACTCCCTCCGTTCGATAATGTAGTTCCAACATTTTTTAAGTCAAACTTTTGAAACTTTGACCAAGTTTATAAAGAAATTACTTATATCTACAATACCAAAGATAAATGATAGTATGAAGTAAGTACATGTTGTGATGAATCTAATGATTATTCCAGATGTAAATGTTTTTCTCCACATATACCTGGTCAAACTTTTCTGAGGTTTGACTTTTCAAAATATCCATATGTTTATGGACGTGACAGAGTCCCTAACTAGAGAGAGAGAGAGAGAGAGAGAGAGAGTGAAAAAAGTGTGTGTGCGTGTGTGAAAGAGACATGGACAACACACGATAAAAGTAGAGAAAAAGCATGCGTGTCTTATGCAAACATATCACACATGCATCTTTGACAACGGAGGCAAGGTGAGGATATAGTGTGTGGTTGTTTGGAACCGAGAGAGCAAGACCCCTAACACATGGCCAAGAGGGGTTTGACAAACAAGGGAGAGAGGTCGAGAGAGACGTACGGAGAAAATGCAGACATGGGGAGGAGACAGTGTATGTTTGTCATAGAGAGATCCCCTGGAGATCGTGATGGGACTACATGGGTGGGAGATCAAGTGACAAGGTGTGTGCGCGATAGAAGATGCCCCGAGAGATATAGAGATAGACGTATGGATGGAAGGAGACAATACGTGTGTTCCTTTTGGCTAGTAAGAGATAATCATACTTAGGAGGGGGGGGGGAGTGCTTGCGCCTATGATGGAGTGAGGGATTATGGTACTTAGGGGGGTGCGTGTCACATGGAGAGAGAACAAGGGCGGAGAGTGTTGGATTGGTCTATATGTATAGCGCGAGTGAGACATGTGTATGTGTGGACCAGGGAGATATAAGGCCAGTTTGGCTTGTGTCCTGAGCATCTTTTGCCTGTCCTGGGGTTGTGGCTGGATTTCATGCATGCTTGTTTGGTTGCTACCCTGTGAAAAAGAAAGCCCGCCTGGCCGGGGTTCCCTTGCACTTTAATTAGCCTGGCTGAACTCCAGACACTACAAGTAGCCTGGCCCAGGCGACCGATTTCGAACGCCTGGCTGTGCCTGGTCGTGTGGCCATGAGGCTAACAGCAACATGGATGGATATTAGCATTAAATAATTGATGCATGGATTGATTGATGGGACATTGATGCTTTGCCTGGCCCAGGCATGAACCAAATGCTTCAGCTCCACACAAGCCTGGCCAGGCAGAAATATTTTACATCTCACGTCCACACCAGGAAGTACCGGCCATCAAGGCATGAGGGTCAGGTCACGAACCAAACTGACCAATAAAGTTTGAGAGAGATTGAGGAGCCCCGATAAGGCTGAGTGGTGCGTCAGATAGCTGAGAGGGGGAAAGAGATATTCCATCCGCTCGATAATGTAGTGCATGTAAATTTTTTAGAAGTCAAACTTTGGAAACTTTGATCAGGTTTACGCAAATGTTATTTATATCTACACTACCAAAGATACATCATACAAAACTACATCTCATGGTGAATCTAATGGTATATGTTTGCCGTACTAGATGTAATTCTTTTTCTCCACGTACATGGTCAAACTTTGTGATGTTTGACTTTTCAATAAATCTATATGCTATGGACCGAGGAGAGTGCCTCAGTCGAGACAGATCAAGTGCGTGTGAAGGAGAATGAGTAAGTGTGCAAAAAGAGTATGTGTCTGAAAGAGAAAGTGACAACAAACGATAAATTAGAGAGAGAGTGTGTTTTTTCGTTTCTTATGTGAACATATCACGCATGCATCTTCGAGATGGAAAAGCAAGGCGAGGAGATACATGAAGATAGCTAGTGTGTGATTGTTTGCAACGGAGAGAGACACCCCTGTAGCACATGTACAATAGAGGTCTGGCCAACAAGGAACAAAGGTCGAGAGGGACACATGGATGGCATGGACGCATGGGGAGGGAGAGAGGGTGTGTTTGTGATAGAGAGATCCCGTCGAGATCGTGAGGGGACCATATGGGTGGGAGATCGAGGGAGTGTGTGCGCGATAGAAAGATGCCCCGAGAGAAATCGAGATAGACCATGCACATGTTTGTGATGGAGACTAAGATTAGCTAGTCATATACATATAGGGGGGACTGCGTGTGCCTACAATTGAGTGAGAAACCATCATACTTGGCTAGCTAGGCATGAGATTGTGTGTGTGCGCGTGTGAGATGGAGAGAGAACGAGGGGGAGAGATAGAGTTTTAGATGGGCCTATCGAGTGCGAGTGAGATATGCA
>NC_057794.1:537155878-537359571 GCF_018294505.1 Triticum aestivum
GTTTGCTTTTTCGTATATACTCATGTCACCATTAAGTCTTGTTATTCCGAGTTCATTGTTGGCTCCTTTTTTTTCTCTCGTTCTCTTACTCTTTGAGGGTAGATGTTCTCACCATCAGGTTGATTCCTATATGTTTTGTCATGTATTTTCATGGCAAATGTGATGTTTATCGTATTCATGCCATCATTAAGTTTATCTTTCCCTTCTATTGTGTCATATATTTTTGCCACCATTATGTAATTCATAAATGACACTCGGATGTTCAATAAAATTATAAAGTTGGCTCCAGGTTCATTAATGCAACTTTTGTACTTCCTCAATTTTTGAAATTGGAACATCACTCGGAAGGGAAAATGTAATGCATATTTCAAAAAATTGCCTCCAAGTTCATTGATGCAACTTTTGTACTTCCTCAATTTTTGAAATTGGAACATCACTCGGAAGGGAAAATGTAATGCATATTTCAAAAAAGTTGCCTCCAAGTTCATTGATGCAACTTTTGTACTTCCTCAATTTTTTCTATACACTTGGCCAAACTTTATATTATTTTAAAAAAAGAACCGAGGGCCCACTTTGGATTTTTTTTGAATGCCTCCATTAGATATAACTCCATCATAGTTCACAACAAATGTAGATGTCACTTTTTCTGTTGAAAATCGAGAATTTAATTGATTAGATAACAGGGTTGCAATCTGCAGCCAATAAAACAACAACACTAGGGAGTCGTGTAACCACATGTCGGTTGGATGACCCCTCCTTGAAAGTTTAGTTAAGAAAGTTGCAACCCTATTTTGAGTACAACCAGTCCTTACTAGATCAAGTTCTCGATCTCCTCTGACTAGTGCCTTCATTTCCTCCACAAGGTGGCCAAGGCTGGATCGATCCAAATTGTTGCCCGACAGCGCCACTATAGTTTTGCCACTATCAATTTGTAACACCAGTGGCAGGGATGTATATGGTTTTGCTACCAGTATGCCCTCTTTGATTATATTGCCAATAGATCCTCTTTAAAAGCATCATCACACGTAGGAAGATGTTTGCAGGCGCACACTATAGCTTGTTTCATATTATTTCTGACGATTACTAAGGGTCTGTTCTGATTCTCTCCAGCTCTCAAATTCAAAAACTCCACACGTGAAGTCCCCCCGAATGTCCGAGCTCCGCGGAGTGAACTTCTCGGAGCTGAGCGCTCGCGCAGTGCAAAAAACTGAAGCAGCGTCGGCCCAGCTCCACCGAAACCAAAAGCTGGAGTTTGCTCAAATTACACCTGAAATGCCACTGCCAAGTATAATGATTCGTTCCTGGCCGCCGAACATAATGTTTCGCTCGTTCCCAGCCACCAAACATAACGATTCGCTACCTGTTTCCACAAGCTGGCCAACCTTTGCTGGTTCTGGCCCATTATGGCGCCAAGGCAGGCCACCCATGCTGCAGCCCATAGTGTCAATGGGAGAAGCCAGCGATCGTTGTCGAATGAAGCTCTCTCGTTGTGTGGAGTGAGAAGCTGGGATGGGAAGCTGGAATCGTGGAGTTCGTGGAGTTGGGAGGAGATCAGAACAGGCCCTAATACTCCACCATCTCTGGTCATTGCATCAAAAGATCCATCTACAGAAACAACACCCCAATTCGGGTTAGGAAGTGGCCACTTCGGTTCTATTTCATGATGATCATTTTATAACACGCTTGATTGTCATCTCATATGCAAGGACATTTTTTCCTTTGATTGGATCTTTGATTTATATTAAGTTACTCCAATAGCCGTTGAGAAATCTTTCGCGCAACTTCGACCGGCGGAACATCCTTTCCATGGGTCAATTTGTTCTAGAAGCGTGACCATGAGAGGAAGGGGGAGGTGAGGAAGGAGGATGAGGTTGGCCCCTCGATGTTGATGAACCTCGAGTCAGAGTTGGGGGAGGAGGAGGAGGAGAGTTGAACTCCTCTAAGGAGGAGACCATGTCGCTTTGGAACTCCGTCGACACCGACTATATGTCGGACGATTAGAACCTTTATGTTTTATAGGTGATGAAGAAGTAGTGATCTTTATGTCTTAGGGTGATCAAGTAATAGGATGAACTTTATGTTTAGGGTTTAAATCTTTGTAATGTTTGGATGTTTTAAATGTTTAAAATAATCTATGCAATGTTCTTTCAAAAAAAAGTTTGCATGTGCCCTATTTTAAGGCACATCTTGGGTTGGACGTATTTTAGTGCCTAAAAAGCATTGTTTTCGTGTTGTAAAATTTACCCCAAGCAGTTTTTGGTGCCCTAAAAATAGGGCACCTATTAGAGAGGCCTAACCTGATGTGGATGTAAGTGGTATTGGATCCCACTGAGTAAATTGCTCAGAACCACCATATTTATGGCCAGCGTAACAGGTTGCCATCGTTTTTGCCAAAATCCACAAATAATCACCAACTTGTGACAAGTGAGTAACAAATCGCATTGATCTGGAGTTGATCCGCGACTAAGCACGAAAATGACAGGCTAGTTCACCTGTGGGGTCCATGTGGCTCAGGCAAACGGAGGCACGCAAACGACCGTCACGGCCGGCCAGCACCACACCCACCTAGCAAGGCTGGCGCAACAACAACTGCAATGGGCAGCGGCGGCGCAAGCAGCGACAAACATCAACACCAACGCACATAGTAGCAGCGGGCAACAACACCAGTGGTGAAAGGATCGATACGGTCGACTAGAGGGGGGGTGAATAGGAGACTACAAATTTTAATCCTTCTTGTAGATTTTAAGGCTTAGCGGATAAAAGAGTTCACTAGATATGCAACTAGATGAATGCAACCTATATGACAAGCAAGCTCCAAGAAGAAAAGCTAGGCAACAAACTACTTAGCAAGCCAACAAGCATACAACAACAAAAAAAGGTGCGGGAAAGAATTAACCACAAGTGAGACGAGGACGCAGATTTTAACCCGAAGTTCACTCTTCCTTGGGGAAGAGCTAATCTCCGTTTGGAGCGGTGCCGGAGCCAAAGCTTGCGGAATGCCACCAAGGGCTCACCGTATTCTCCTTCGAGTCACCCCCAACGGATGAGCCTTGAACCACTCGGGGTTGGTCTTGAAGGAGACCACCACACCTTTACAAACTTCTCCGGAGCACACCACAAGCAAGGAAGCTTCCGGAGGAACCTCTAACCGCCTAGGAGCCCAAGCTCCAAGAGTAACAAGTCAATGGAGAAGAAATGTTGCGGGGAACACGATTTGGTTTGGTCAAGTTGTAGATCGGGTCTTGCTCTCCCAATCCCCAAAGTTTCAACAAGTTTGGGTGGAGGGATTGAGAGTATTGAGCAAAATGGGGTGTAGCAATGGTGGAGCTCAACAAGACATTAGGGTTAAGGGTTGGAGGTGGAAGAAGGGCCTTTTTATAGTGTTCATGGGCTGGTGGGGATTTCTGCCCGTTGGACCCCGTGCACACGGGCTAAGTCAGCCTCGTGCGCACGGGGTATCCAGAGACAATCGCACCACCCCGTGCGCACGAGGGTCAAAAGACCCCGTGCGCACGAGGTACCCAGTAACTTACTGGTGCAACTTTCTGAGTACCACAACACACACACTAGGTTCATTTGAGGTGGTCGGAGTGGGAAGGGTAAGATAGTAAGGCTCGGCAAAGGCATTCCCACACGACATTTATCCACACAGACCCCTCTTAATAGTGCGGTCTTTCGTATGACTCGAAGCAAACCAAAACTAAACCTTCAAAGCGTCGAAAGACCACGCCTTTGTCCTTTTTGAAATGGGGGGGTCGCACATCTCCATTGCGGGCACTTAGAACCAATAACCTGAGATAAAGTTTAGCAACCGATATTAGTTCAACTAACCACATTGTCATCACACCAAAATATAGCTTAAGTGCCATTAGCACTTTCAATCTCCCCCTTTTTGGTGCATTGATGACAACGTGGTTAGAGCATGGCAAAGAGGATAAATAGATAGAAAGCCATGGAACAAATAATGATCATGATAGCTCCCCCTATATGTGTGCCCAAAAACAAGAATGCATCTAGTACACCCATAGGAGGTTCGACCAAGATCATTATTGATAATTCATGAGATTCATCAAAATAAACCTATAACGGTGCCTAGATCTCATGACATAGTGTGGTGAGCAAATAATGTGAGACCCAATAAGCATAAGAGGATAATAGCAAGGTTCAATAATAAAGCTAGAGTCTCACAATAACGTTAGAGGCTCACAACCACACAGACGGAAAGGAAATAAGAGTATCTCAAGCCAACTAAAACCAACCAACAGCGAGAAACACGAGGCTTGAGATCTCAACACACCCACGAACACACAACCACACACACCACTTCTCCCCCTTTGTCATCAAGACAACAAAAAGGAGACAAATGGCGACTCGAGACCCACTAGACAAGAGGAGGAGCACTCTAGGCATCATCATCATCATCAAAACGCCACCCGACCATTGGGAAAGACCGAGCAGTGGCCTCACTGTCGACGTCCTCAGAACCTGGACCGACCTCCTCACCAGCAGCAGCCCTTGCTGCCTTCTGCTCACGCTGAACAAGCTTCTCCTTGTTGATTTCCTTGATCTGACGATGTTGAATCGACTGACACATCTTGAACATGTTGCTCAAGGTCTTGAACAGCGACTTCTTCTCTCCCTTGGCAAAGATGGACTCGGAGCCAACAGACTTGGCCTTACCACGAGGGATCCGTGTAGTAGAGGACATGCTTGAAGTGTAAGTAGCACGATCCTCAGGCCTAGGGTTGCGCCCCTTCTTGATGGGCACATAGGGAGCAGGAACAGCTGGGGTCCAGTTGGAGTTGCGCTTGGGAACAGCAGTCTTGAAGCTGGCAATGTACTTTGCTGGACAGACGGTCTCAATCAACGCCTGTATGAATGGAGCATAGTTCAAAGTCTTGTTCTCTTGTACACACTGACACAACTCGTAGTACATGAAATCCAGAACATCCACTTTCTTCTTCTGATGAAGATACACAAAGACATCAAGCATGGAGCTCCGAATGTTATGGGAATCCCCGGCCTTTGGAGTGAGGGTATACCGCAGGATATGGCGCATGGTGTCATAGAGGGGCAAGAGGTCTTTGATTGACACAGTGACAAACGACTTCTCTTGTTTGTAAGCAAAGGCAATCTCACCCTTAGTGCGCTGCCCACTTTCCCGAACAATGCCAAACTCATCAGAAACAGTCTCTTCATCCATGAACGGGTAGGGAATGATCTCGGAGAACTTTGCCATAGGAGCTGAGCACTGATGCGTTCCGGACATCCATGTGAGGGTGAGAGCAGAATCATTGGAGAAGTACAGAGTGGCAAAGAACTGCATCACTAGATCTTCATTGTAGGGGTGGTTGAAGGTGACAAACGGAATGAGACCCAGTCGTCCCAGAGCGGAGTACACACCGGGATACAGATGATCATTGTCGCGTAAACTCTCAGTGTTGACTTGCTTGTGAGGAGCAAACTTCTTTGACTTGGTCATAAGAAGCTCATGATAGATTCTTTGCTGAAACCCATTCTTGAAACGGGGATCCATTCCCATACTCGTGGCCTTAACATACGGATGGTTCTGTCTCTCAGCCCAGATCTCTGGCTTGGTCCACTTGACAAGAGGCATATTCCGGAGGTCACGCCTGCCCGGAGTGACTTTCTCTGGACTAGACTCCTCTTCCTCTTCTTCATCTTCCTCACCACGATCATCTTCTTCTTCTATCTCATCATCTTGTGAGTCATATTCTTCCTCAGATTCATCGGAAGCCTCAACAACGGGCCGCTTTGAGGCTGCACGGCGAGCACGGCCCGGACCTGACCCAGACCCCTGACCCATGCCTTCGGACGGCTGACAACGAGCAATGGTGAAGTCCTTTGATCCTCCTTTTGCACGCTTGCAACGAAGCTCAGACCTCTTGTCAGCGGAGTCTGAAACACATGCAAACACCCAACAACACAAAGAACGAGACACAAATGAGTACAAGTGCAAGATGAAAGGCAAGGAGATAGACAAAAATCTAGGCAACAATTCCTGGATAGCCCGTGCGCATGGGGGTTTAGACCCCGTGGGCACGGGGTCCCGTGCGCATGGTACAGGACCGTGGGCATGGGGCCCCATGCGCACGGGGGTCAAACACCCCGTGGACACGAGGATCTCCCAGCGCCAGCCACTACCAGAAAGAACTCCGGGAGTGGGTGCAGCAGAGGGACCAAAGGATCTAAGCACTAGACTTCTATCTACAAACTAGTTGAGGCCAAACGAATCTAGGGAGCAAGAAATCCTAAAGATAGAAAATTAGATAGGGACTCAAGGAGATAGAACAAAGGAGACAAGACCAACAGGAGGAGGACCCCATCAGGATCCAGATCCACGGAGGAAGAACTCCGACAAGGCCCGAAGGAGCTCCGGCGAGTGGAGGCGACGACAGCGGCGCTGGAGGCTTCCTGGGGAGTGGAGTGGGCGAATGGGTGGGAATGAACCCGAGCCCCCCCCCCACGCCCCACCTCTTCAGGACCAGAAACCGCAGACCCCGTGCGCACGGGCTAAGTGAGCCCCATGCGCATGGGGGTCCCGTGCACATGGTACAGAGCCCGTGGGCACGGGGGCCCCGTGTGCATGGTACAGGCCCGTGCGCACGGGGTATTCAGGAACTTTGACATGAGTGGATTTTTAAATACAGGGCTGAGTGTATACTCTTACCCCTACTTCACAAAGCACTCGGTCTACATTTCTGAACACGCCGCGAGGAAAGTCCTATCACTATGGAAAGGGTATATGTGGAGCACTTGTACCAAAAGAGAAGCGAGGAGAACCAACCAAAAAAGAAAAGAAACACCACACCACACACATGAAACAAACACGGTTGAAAGGGCATTTCCCTACTTTATGTTTTGGATGATGATGACAACCCTTTGTGGTCTAATTGTATGCTATATGTTTCAGGTTCTCAATGCTTAGGCTTACATCGGATTGCTATTGCCTCTCGAAGGAAAAGATCGAAGACGTGTCCTCTACGCTTTTATTTTCTTTGGTCGTAGAGTACCCGTACTATCAAGAGGGAATCCTCATTAGGAAGCTCTGGGGGAATCAGTTCACGTACACTTTCCTCACCCCTTCCTTGTCTTCCTCAGTTGTGTGAGAGAGAGAGAGTTCCCCCTATCTTTCCCTCTTGTTTCTGCTCTTCCCAGCGGTTGTACCGCTCCCTGGAGCGGTTGTACCGCTGGACCTTGACGCTCTCCAGCTTTGACCGAGCGGTTGTACCGCTGCCTCCGGGCGGTGGTACCGCCACCTTGCTCAACAAAGGCTAGGACGGTGGTTCCGACCATGCACCGCTCAAGTACCGCTCAAGGCTCTGTTCTGATGCGGTTCTCGGGCGGTGGTGGCCCGGTTGATCCGGTCGATCCTTGTTGACCGGTACCACCGGTGGTCTGAGCGGTTCTTCCGCTCAGAACTTCGCCGTCCAAGAGCTCAGAGCCATGCGGTTGTTCCGGTCTTGCACCGCTCAAGTATCGGTCTCATCTCTTTTTCGAGGCGGTAGTTGTGCAGTGGCTGGGCGGTTGGTCCGGTCATTCTCTTAACCGATACCATCGCCTAGTGGCCCGGTTGTACCGCCTGGTAGGGTTTTGCAGCTACACCGTGAGTCCCAGTTGTACTGGGACAAGGACCGGTTGTACCGCTGCGGGGCTGAAAGCGCAGCAACGGCTGGATTTTTAGGGTTGGTATTTAAGAGAGCTTCTTCCACCTATCACACTCACCTTTGACCCCTCTCACTCCACCATTAATGCACCTCAAGCTCTCTTGCCCGATCTCTCTCTAGCCACCCAAACTTGTTGATTTGCTAGGGATTGAAGGAGGAGACCTAGATCTACACTTCCACCAAAGGATATTTGCTTCCCCCATACTTTCTTGTGTGGATTTTGTTACTCTTGGGTGTTTGAGCACCCTAGATGGTTGAGGTCACCTCGGAGCCATATTCCATTGTGGTGAAGCTTCGTGGTTTTGTTGGGAGCCTCCAATTAAGTTGTGGAGAGAGCCCCAACCTTGTTTGTAAAGGTTCGGTCGCCGCCTTCAAGGGCACCAATAGTGGAATCACGGCATCTCGCATTGTGTGAGGGCGTGAGGAGAATACGGTGGCCCTAGTGGCTTCTTGGGGAGCATTGTGCCTCCACACTGCTCCAATGGAGACGTACTTCCTCTCAAAGGGAAGGAACTTCGGCAACACATCCTCGTCTCCACCGTCTCCACTCTTGGTTATCTCGTGCCCTTACTTGAGCAAGATTATTTGTTTCATATCTCTTGCTTGCTTGTGTTCCTATCCTTGTTGCATCATATAGGTTGCTCACTTAGTTGTATATCTAGACAACCTACTTTGATGCAAAGTTTAAATTGTTAAAGAAAAGCTAAAAATTGTTAGTTGCCTATTCACCCCCCCTCTAGTCAACCATATCGATCCTTTCAATTGGTATCAGAGCCTCGTCTCTTTATTAAGGACTTTACCGTCCAAAGAGTATGGTTGATACCGTAGATAGTGTGGAGGAACACTCCGGTGTGAATCCGGTCTTGTCTACGGGCGATGGGGGAACCTCGGTCTCTCGTGAGGAGTTCAATGTGGCCTTGGAGACATTGAAAACCTCCATGACAACCGAAGTTGAGAGCATGTTTACTAAATTTCTTGAGGGGCTTAAACTATCCACCGCACCGTTGAAAGTGGGTGATCCCGCCAACAAGGTGACGGATGCTATCCCCGACAAGGGGGAAGCTAGTAGTTAAAAGGCTCCTTCTTCTAGTGGTAAGAATGGCACCAGCATCTTTGCCCATGTGGAACCACCACTTGTTTATGGTGGACCGATTCCTTCCACTCATTTGAATCATGCCGGTCCTCCTCCTAAGATTGTGAAAAATGAGGACTTTGATTCTTGGGTTTACCGCTTTAAACGTCATTTAAATCATGTGAACACTAACCTTTGGAGAATAATTGAAGAAGGTTTCTATCCACATGATCCAAGCAACTTCACTCCTCGAGAAGCCGCAGACAATCAATTCAATGAGAATGCTCTCTTCATCATTCAAGATGCAATTCCACCCGAAGACCTACCTCATCTTCGTCCCTTCTCCTTGGCCAAGGATGCATGGCATTGTGTTGTCTCTCTCTACCGAGGAAGTGCAAGCATTCAACCCTCCAACTATGAAGTGGTACAAGATGAGGCCGATGAGTTTGCAATGAAAGAAGATGAAGAACCTCGTGAGCTTTATCGGAGAGTAACCAAACTCGCGGTCTCACTACGAGATCACGGGAGCAAGGACACGGATGACAATTGGATCAAGCGCAAATTCCTCAAGGCAATGATGCCCTATCACAAGGCCATGTCCTCCATCATTCGTCAAAGACCGGACTTCCACACTTTGACCTCAAGCGAAGTGTTGGATGAGTTTGTGTCCATGAACATTCTGGACAAGACCACCGACAATGCGGTGCTTCGTTCCCAAAGGGCAAAGAGGCCTAATCTTGCATTGAAGGCCAAGCTCACCGTTGAAGAAGAAGAAGAGGAAGAAGAGGAGAGCAACCCCGATGATACGAAGTATGCATATCATGAACACATGGCACTTGCTTCAAGGCAATTTTGGAGCAAGAAAAACTCGAGGCCAAACTTTAGCAAAAACAACTCGAGTGGCACAAGGGGCAAGCAACGTGTAAGGACTTGCTACAATTGCGGCAACGTGAGTCATTTCGTTGCGGAATGCCCGTATGAGAAGAGGAAGACAATGGTGGCAAGCTCATCCGAAAGGACAAGGCCAAGTCGTTCCCCAACAAGAACAACTTCACCAAGAAGACTCCTCCCAAGGCTTTGGTTGTGCAAGAAGAGTACAATGAGGATGATGACGATGATGAAGATGATGAGTCGGTTGCCATGGCCTCCGTTGCCATTGCAACAACGTCACGGGTGTCTCTCTTCGACTCACCCAATGAGAGCATCACCGCCAAGTGCCTCATGGCTAAAGCCACCAACAAGGTAACCTCCAACATCAAAACTACCATCATTAATCATCCTTCCCCGACGGATAGCATTTGTAACATCCCAAAATTCTAAATTTTGGAATGTTAAAAAAAATAGATAGATTGATTGATTGTTTGATTGTTGTTTGATTGATTGTCTGAAAGTGAGTGAATTCAAAACTTTTTGAAAGTTAAATGAGAGGGAATAAAAGGACTTTCCCAAACTTTCATATTTGCTTTCTGATCTCCATGATTCAAATTATTTTCAAATACAAAACCCTTGAGCGAAGATGATATGACTTCTTCCATTTAAATTAAATGAAAGGGTATTTGAAAATAATTGAATTTCATTTGGAAAAATTTCAATTCATAAACTTCATGCAGCTCAATGATTTTCATGAGAGAAGATAAAATGACTTCTTCAAATTATATGAAATATGAGTTGGGAGTTTCAAGGATCAAATTCAAAGTCCTTTTGAAATTATTTTCAATTTGGAATTATTTGAGTTTTATTCAAATTATTTTTCTCCAAAAATAAAATATATGGAAATTAGGGTAACATGATTCCCTACAATAGAAAATTGGAGAAAAATTAATTTGAAATCATTTTGTTTTTCTTTTAAAAATGATTTTTGTTGGATTTTAATAGACCAGTAGCACTCTTTGAATTATCTGAATTTGTGTGGATTTTATTTGGCATTATAAAAATGTCCATGTTGTTGGAAATCTTTTTCTGAAATTTTGGTATATTATATGCCTATATAATATTTTCTTTTAAATTTGTTTTTATTATTTCTATTATCTGGAAAATGTTTAAAAAAATACTTCCCTCCACCGAACTGGGTCGGCCCAGCTCCTGCCAGGCCAAGGCCCAGCCCAACGCGCCAGCCTCGCTCCCGCCCCCGACCGGGACTTCTCCCGAGTCCGCCGCCACCACGACATCGCCGCCGCCGCCGTGACCGCCCCGGCCTCCGTGCCCCCTTCCGCACGCCACCGTCCTCCCTTGCCCCTTTAAAAGGCCACCCAGGGACCCCTGGGTCCCGTTTTCGCCGCCGCCGCCGCTCCTCGTAGTCGCGCCGCCGCCGCAGATCTCGCCGTCGCCGGCGCTCGCATCTCCGCCGCCCTGGTCGCACCTTGCCGCCACCGCCCTCCACCTGCCGCGCCGCTCGCCGCTCCCGACGCCGCTGCCCATGCTGCGCCGCCCCACGCCACCGGAGCACCGCCGGCGACCACGCCCGACGCCGGACTCGCCAGAGTTCATAGCCGCCACTGCCGGTTTTCGTCGAAAAGCCGAACCGGTAATAAACCACTCTGGTTTCTTTTCAAAAACCCTAGAACATTTTTTCCTATAAAACTGGTTCTGTTAGGGTTTACTTATTTAGAGAACGCTCGTCAGATTAGATCTGGAGCGAACGGTTTTTCGTTCGTTAGCGAACGTTCGTTAAATAGCCTTTTCGTTTTATTTTATATCTGCCAGGGACCCGTCTGTGATTTTTTTATAGATTAGTCCCTAATCTTAAAACAACCACATCTTTTTACTCGTTATCCCAAATTCAACGAAACCAATGCCCACGTCTTCGTTATGATCTCCTCTATCCAGTAAAACAACTCAAACATGTTTTTGAAAGTTTTAAAATTTGGATTAGACCAGATTTCAATTCAAACTTCGTTTGATCATAACTTGAGTTTCGTAACTCCGATTTAGTTGATTCTTTTTGCAAATCGAAGCTCTTGACCTAAACATTCTAATAAGGCCAAATTCACATAATTTTGGTACTGTTAGAAATTGTTTTATGTTGCAAGAGTTATTTGCTTGGTTTTGAAGTTTTCTGAATCGTCTTCTTCGTTCTTTCTGATCTTTTGAGTGATTGCTTATGTGTGGTTACTATTGCTTGCTTACGATAGATTGACCGGAGTGTGACGAGTAGAACTATCAAGAGTTATGAGTGCGAATCATCTTCATCAACATTGCAGGCAAGTTCACACTTTGATCATACTCTTTATCACCCAATTTTATGCATTAGTTCCAATCCTCAAACATTGCATGGTTAGGATGTCATTAACTGGTGGGTTGGGAAGTAGTTGGTGAGGTAGGAACCTATTACCTGTTTATTATCAAACCCTTGGGAGTTACTATTACGTTATGCTTATATTGCCATGCTATGCTCGTAGACGTGGATTGGGTTTGAGAGTATTTCATGACAGATGTGAGAGATTATTGTTAACTAAGGTTTAACTTAAGGTGGCTACTTTAATACACATGTGGGTGGATTGGTTGGGGCACCCTGGGGATATACCAGTGGACTTGCCCGGACACCTGGGGATATACTAGTGTTGTCCTAGGAGATCCCGGGGTTATCGTGTGATCCTGCTATGGTTCGCCACCCAGGCTCAAAGGGATCATAAGATTATTCATGCTAGAAACTTCCGTGTGCAGCCACAAGCTATTATGGGCTCTAGCATAGTTGATTAAGATGTGTGAACTCTTACAGTGGTAGACTAGCAGATGTAGGGGTTGTAGGTGGTACGGTCTACCCATCGTAAGGTGCAAACGCTTCTGAAAGACTATGTCTCGGTCATCCGTTTCTCAAACACCATGTAGTGCGAGAAATCCAACGGAGGAGATCGAGTCTTGTGGGGAAAAGTGCGCAAACCTCTACAGAGTGTATAAACTAATCATGGTTAGCCGTGTCCCCGGTTATGGACATCTTGAGTATCTAGTACCTGGATTATCATGTGAATCTCATCATGTTACTTTAAATGAATATTGTTGGGTTTTAATGATGTTACTTAATTGGGATTGAGAATGCTGTCAACCATTCTCAATGTTTAACAACCACCATGATAGTAAATTAAAATGTATTCCTTTGCAGTAGGAAAAAATTGGCTTTTCGCACAAACACTATAACCATAGAGCTTTTCCACCAGCCAAATATGCATGTAGTGATAGCCTTTATTCATCATTATCCTCTGGTGTGAATTTGCCAGTACATTCAATGTACTGACCCTCTGTGGCTGCAACGTCTCATGTTGCAGGATTTCTTACGACGAGTAAGTGATATGTTAGGGTTACGATTTCTACACTCAACTTTGCCATTGGTGTTGATGGGAATCCACAACCTTGTTTCTTCCGCTATTTTGGATTGAGATAATAGTATTTACGTTACTTGTACATGTGATTTACCTCTGTTATAAATCCTCGAGTACTGTGTGTGTCAGCATACCGATCCAGGGATGACACTTAAGCACAGAGACTTGATCCATTCGGGTCGGGTCGCTATAGCATTAATGAACTTGAGGGAGATAATGTGGAGGCTAACGAGTTTGAGGCCTTTATGGGAAAACTCAAGGGAAAATCCAAGAAGCACTTTGTTGCTCTCTTGGAACAACTTGGTGAAGCCAATGACATGATCGAGGCTCACGAAGACACCATCTCTAAGATGGAAGGGCATAGTCGTGACTATGCCGATGAGATTTCGGATCTTTCCAATGCTCTTGAGGAAGAGCATGGTCTTCATTTGGCTCTTGAGGAGTCACACAACGTTGATCATGCTAAGTTAAAGAAAGATTATGATCATGTCCTCATTGTTTCTCGTGTGCTAAATTCCGAGAAGGCCAAACTCGGGGTTGATCTTGCTAGACTCAAAGAGGAGTTTGATATACTTGACAAGGCCCACAAGGCCTTGAAGGGTATTCACGCTAGTCTCAAGGAGTCTCATGATCAACTCCAAGTGAAGCTAACTAAGGAGAAAGCAACTTTTCCTCATATGGTTTTAATTGATAATGCAAATGCTACTAACCCGTGTTGTGAGCATATACATCTTGTTGAGAAAAATGCGAAGTTGAAGGAGCAACTTGAGAGAGGTCTTGTGACTTGCATACAAGGCAAGAAGAACCTCAACGATCTCTTGATCAACCAAAAGGGAGGTGTGGCCAAGGAAGGGGTTGGGTATGTGCCCGACTCCAAGAACAACAAGAAGAATGACAAGACCAAACGACCTCCTCCCCTCATGCAAACCTTTGTGAGGGAGGGAGAGAGTGCCCCTGAGGAGAAGAAGAAGAAAAATGTCAAGAAGGGCAATGTCACCCCTCTCAACAAAGCCGGCGATTTTAACCCTTCTTATGTGTTATGTCGTGCTAGTGATGGGCATGTTTATGCCAAATTTGTTGGTTCTCTTCATGAGTACATTGAATGGTCTATTTGGGTTCCTAAGACCCTTGTTACTAACATCAAAGGACCCATTACAAAATGGGTACCTAAAACCAAGCATTGATCTCTTGTAGGTGTTTGCTTCCGGTGGTGGATCATGGTTGCTCGATAGCGGAGCTACAAATCATATGACCGGAAGCAAGGACTTGGTGGTGGACGTGCACAAAGTTCCATCTATGCCCACCAATGTCGAGTGGGGTGACGCCTCATCTTCTAAGGTATTGGGACTTGGCAAGGTGGTCATCTCTCATGATCTCACGATCGAGAAGGTCATGCTTGTTGAGTCCCTTGCATACAATTTACTTTCCGTTCGTCAACTTGCAATCATGGTCTTTGCCACGTTCTTTGATATCGATACCGTGGCCCTCTTGTGAAGCAAGACTCTTAAAGTAGCTTTTGTTGGGCATGTCGAGAATGGTCTATATGTGATTAACTTTTCGAAGCGACCCACTAAGACCGCGACATGCCTAATGGCTAAAGTTGATATGGGATGGCTTTGGCATCGTCGTTTAGCCCATGTCAATATGAGATCTTTGCAAATTCTCCTCAAGAGGGACCATGTCCGTGGACTAACGAATGTTAGTTTTGCTAAAGATCGTGCTTGCAGTGCCTGTATCGAAGGAAAGCTACATGAGAAGGCTCACCCTCCCACGACTATCATTTATTCAAAGAGGCCCTTGGAGCTCCTTCACATGGATCTCTTTGGGCCCCCATCCTTCGATAGTCTTGGAGGTAGGAAGTATTTCTTGGTGATTGTGGATGACTACTCAAGGTACACGTGGGTGTATTTCTTCAAGAGGAAGAGCGAGACCCAACAAACCGTCATTGACTTTGCAAATGAAGCACAACGTCAACACAATGCAAAGATCTTGACAATAAGAAGTGACAACGGCACTGAGTTCAAGAACTACACCTTGGATGAATTTCTTAGTGATGAGGGAATCAAGCATAAATATTCCGCACCATACACCCCTCAACAAAATGGTGTTGCGGAGAGGAAGAACCGGACGTTGATGGATGCGGCAAGGACCATGATGGCGGAGTTCAAGTCTCCGTACAACTTTTGGGCCGAAGCCATCAACACCGCATGTCATGCATCCAATCGGCTCTACCTCCGCAAGGGCTTGAACAAGACTCCATACGAGATACTCACCGGTAACAAGCCCAACCTCAAGTACTTCCGGGTATTCGGGTGTAAGTGTTTCATTCTCAAGAAAGGTGTTCGGTTGTCTAAATTTGAGGCTAGAGCTTATGAGGGCATATTTGTTGGTTATGCTACAAACTCTCATGCTTACCGTGTCCTCAATAAATCCATGGGACTTATTGAGGAGACGTGTAACGTGGAGTTTGATGAGAATAACGGCTCCCAAGTGGAGCAAAGTGGCACTTGTGATGTAGGTGATGAAATTCCTCCCCAAGCCATAAGAAGAATGGGTGTTGGCTTTATCCTACTGACGGTGTCCTGGACTAGGGGG
Source organism: Triticum aestivum (assembly GCF_018294505.1). Lineage (NCBI taxonomy): Eukaryota > Viridiplantae > Streptophyta > Magnoliopsida > Poales > Poaceae > Triticum > Triticum aestivum. The sequence goes on from NC_057794.1 coordinate 537,171,550, forward strand.
TACTCACCACGTCGTCTCCCGATCTATTAGATTGGGCCGAGGACCCCCGTGGCCCTATACTCATGGGCCAGTTCGGACGGCTACCGCATACAAGGAATATTCCACAAGACTTGGCGATCAAGACAAGGACTTCTCCCCACCGGCGTATTCGGCTAGGACTCTTGTTATCCTAGGCCTCCGGTGCATTATATAAACCGAGGCCAGGCTAGTCGATAGATATACAATATATACAACAATCATACCATAGGCTAGCTTCTAGGGTTTAGCCTCCTTGATCTCGTGGTAGATCTACTCTTGTACTACCCATATCATCAATATTAATCGAGCAGGACGTAGGGTTTTACATCCATCAAGAGGGCCCGAACCTGGGTAAAACATTGTGTCCCTTGTCTCATGTTACCATCCGCCTAGACGCACAGTTCGGGACCTCCTACCCGAGATCCGCCGGTTTTGACACCGATACCAGCCGTTCCTCCGATGCTCCTGCGCCAGGGTACGAGATGGTGGACTGCCGGGACTGGAGGAAGGGCTGCATGCCGACCTTCAGCCTCCCCACCACCAGCTACAGCGCGCCGGAAAAGCGGTTCACATTCGTCAAGGTGGCGTCCACCGATTTCTACGGCTACAACATCGGGTACAACATCACCGTCACGTTTGAATACTGCAAGAGCCTCTGCTTGAGCATGTGCTTGTGCGCCGCCTTCGCCTACAAGAGGAATGGCCAAAGTCAGTGCTACACGAAAGGGGTCCTCTTCAACGGTTACATGCCGCCCATCGCCCCCAGAAACATATATCTCAAGGTGCCTACCGACCTCCACGCCTCGGCACCGCCGCCGTCCATGGTCCTCGACTACAATCTTAATGGCTCTGATGCGGCCATCGACCCGCCATACGTCGACATGTATGGGGCACTAAGAAGTGGCCCGAACTTGTCGTACCTTTGCTGGTTCGCCGTGGTGCTGGGATTTCTCGAGCTACTCTTCCCCGCCACGGCATGGTGGTTCATGTCTGGCCAGGAGAGCATGCCCAGCTCGCTGGAGGCAGGCTATCGGCTGGTCATGGGGACCTAGTTCAGGAGGTTCACATATCGAGAGCTCAAGAAAGTCACTGGGGACTTCAACGAGGTTCTCGGCCGCGGCGGCTCCGGAGTGGTGTACCACGACGTGCTTGACAAGACCACCGTGGTGGCGGTGAAGGAGCTGACAAACATGCTGCAGGGCGAGGAGGAGTTTTGGGCGGAGATGAAGGTGTTTGGGAGGATCAACCATATCAACCTGGTGAGGATATGGGGGTTTTGCTCTGAGGGCAAGCACAAGCTGTTGGTGTACGAGTACGTGGAGAACGGGTCGCTTGATAGGCACCTGTTCAGCGAGGACAGCAGCAAGGCACTGGCATGGAGAGTGTTGGGGAACGTAGTAATTTCAAAAAAATTCCTATGCACAAGCAAGATCATGGTGATGCATAGCAACGAGAGGGGAGAGTGTTGTCCACGTACCCTTGTAGACCGAAAGCGGAAGCGTTAGCACAACACGGTTGATGTAGTCGTACGTCTTCATGATCCGACCGATCAAGTACCGAACGTACGACACCTCTGAGTTCAGCACACGTTCAGCCCGATGACGTCCCTCGAACTCCATTCTAGCCGAGTGTTGAGGGAGAGTTTCGTCAGCACGACGGCGTGGTGACGATGTTGATGTTCTACTGATGCAGGGCTTCGCCTAAGCACCGCTACGGTAATATCGAGGTGGACTATGGTGGAGGGGGCACCGCACATGGCTAAAAGATCGAACGATCAATTGTTCTCTCTCTGGGGTGGCCCCCTGCCCCCGTATATAAAGGAGCAAGGGGGGTGCGGCCGGCCAGGGAGTAGGCGCGCCAGGAGGAGTCCTACTCCCACCGAGAGTAGGACTCCCCCCCTTTCCTAGTTGGATTAGGACTTGGGAGGGGGAAAGAGTGGAGGAGAAGAAGGAAGGGGTGGGGGCGCCACCCTCTCCTTGTCCTATTCGGACTAGGGGGGAGGGGCGCGCAGCCCAGTCCTAGCCGCCACTCCTCTCTTCCACCTAGGCCCACTAAGGCCCATTAAGTCCTCGGGGGGGGGTCCGGTAACCTCCCGGTACTCCGGTAAAATCCCGATTTCAGCCGAAACACTTCCGATATCCAAACGAAGGCTTCCAATACATCAATCTTCATGTCTCGACCATTTGAGACTCCTCGTCATGTCCGTGATCACATACAGGACTCCTAACAACCTTCGATACATCAAAACATATAAACTCATAGTATAACTGTCATCGAAACATTAAGCGTGCGGACCCTACGGGTTCGAGAACTATGTAGACATGACCGATACACGTCTCCGGTCAATAACCAACAGCGGAACCTGGATGCTCATATTGGCTCCCACATATTCTACGAAGAATTTTATCGGTCAAACCGCATAACAACATACGTTGTTCCCTTTTTCATCGGTATGTTACTTGCCCGAGATTCGATTGTCGGTATCTCAATACCTAGTTTAATCTCGTTACCGGCAAGTCTCTTTACTCGTTCTATAATACATCATCCCGCAACTAACTCATTAGCAGTAATGCTTGCAAGGCTTAAGTGATGTGCATTACCGAGAGGGCCAAGAGATACCTCTCCGACATTCAGAGTGACAAATCCTAATCTCGAAATACGCCAACCCAACAAGTACCTTTGGAGACACCTGTAGAGCACTTTTATAATCACCTAGTTACGTTGTGACGTTTGGTAGCACACAAAGTGTTCCTCCGGTAAACGGGAGTTGCATAATCTCATAGTCATAGGAACATGTATAAGTCATGAAGAAAGCAATAGCAGAATACTAAACAATCGTGTGCTAAGCTAACGGAATGGGTCATGTCAATCACATCATTCTCCTAATGATGTGACCCCGTTAATCAAATGACAACTCATGTCTATGGTTAGGAAACATAACCATCTTTGATCAACGAGCTAGTCAAGTAGAGGCATACTAGTGACAATCTGTTTGTCTATGTATTCACACATGTATTATGTTTCCGGTTAATACAATTCTAGCATGAATAATAAACATTTATCATGATATAAGGAAATAAATGATAACTTTATTATTGCCTCTAGGGCATATTTCCTTCAGTCTCCCACTTGCACTAGAGTCAATAATCTAGATTACACAGTAATGATTCTAACACCCATGGAGCCTTGGTGTTGATCATGTTTTGCTCGTGGAAGAGGCTTAGTCAACGGGTCTGGAACATTTAGATCCGTATGTATCTTGCAAATTTCTATGTCTCCCACCTGGACTAAATCCCGGATAGAATTGAAGCATCTCTTAATGTGCTTGGTTCTCTTGTGAAATCTGGATTCCTTCGCCAAGGCAATTGCTCCAGTATTGTCACAAAAGATTTTCATTGGACCCGATGCACTAGGTATGACACCTAGATCGGATATGAACTCCTTCATCCAGACTCCTTCATTTGCTGCTTCCGAAGCAGCTATGTACTCCGCTTCACATGTAGATCCCGCCACAACACTTTGTTTAGAACTGCACCAACTGACAGCTCCACCGTTCAATGTAAACACGTATCCAGTTTGCGATTTAGAATCATCCGGATCAGTGTCAAAGCTTGCATCAACGTAACCGTTTATGATGAGCTCTTTGTCACCTCCATAAACGAGAAACATATCCTTAGTCCTTTTCAGGTATTTCAGGATGTTCTTGACCGCTGTCCAGTGATCCACTCCTGGATTACTTTGGTACCTCCCTGCTAGACTTATAGCAAGGCACACATCAGGTCTGGTACACAACATTGCATACATGATAGAGCCTATGGCTGAAGCATAGGGAACATCTTTCATTTTCTCTCTATCTTCTGCAGTGGTCGGGCATTGAGTCTTACTCAACTTCACACCTTGTAACACAGGCAAGAACCATTTCTTTGCTTGATCCATTTTGAACTTCTTCAAAACTTTGTCAAGGTATGTGCTTTGTGAAAGTCCAATTAAGCGGCTTGATCTATCTCTATAGATCTTGATGCCTAATATATAAGCAGCTTCACCGAGGTCTTTCATTGAAAAACTCTTATTCAAGTACCCCTTTATGCTATTCAGAAATTCTATATCATTTCCAATCAACAATATGTCATCCACATATAATATTAGAAATGCTACAGAGCTCCCACTCACTTTATTGTAAATACAGGCTTCTCCAAAAGTCTGTACAAAACCAAATGCTTTGATCACACTATCAAAGCATTTATTCCAACTCCAAGAGGCTTGTACGAGTCCAGAAATGGATCGCTGGAGCTTGCACACTTTGTTAGCTCCCTTTGGATCGACAAAACCTTCCGGTTGCATCATATACAACTCTTCTTCCAGAAATCCATTCAGGAATGCAGTTTTGACATCCATTTGCCAAATTTTATAATCATAAAATGCGGCAATTGCTGACATGATTCCGACAGACTTAAGCATCGCTACTGGTGAGAAAGTCTCATCGTAGTCAATCCCTTGAACTTGTCGAAAACCTTTCGCAACAAGTTGAGCTTTGTAGACAGTAAAATTACCGTCAGCGTCAGTCTTCTTCTTGAAGATCCATTTATTCTCAATTGCTTGTTGATCATTGGGAAAGTCAACCAAAGTCCATACTTTGTTCTCATACATGGATCCCATCTCAGATTTCATGGCCTCAAGCCATTTTGCGGAATCTGGGCTCACCGTCGCTTCTTCATAGTTCGTAGGTTCATCATGATCTTGTAGCATGACTTCCAGAACAGGATTACCGTACCACTCTGGTGCGGATCTTACTCTGGTTGATCTACGAGGTTCAGTAGCAACTTGATCTGAAGTTCCATGATCATCATCATTAACTTCCTTACTAATTGGTGTAGGCGTCACAGAAACCGGTTTATGTGATGAACTACTTTCCAATAGAGGAGCAGGTATAGTTACCTCATCAAGTTCCACTTTCCTCCCACTCACTTCTTCTGAGAGAAACTCCTTCTCTAGAAAGGATCCATTCTTAGCAACGAATGTCTTGCCTTCGGATCTGTGATAGAAGGTGTACCCAACAGTCTCCTTTGGGTATCCTATGAAGACACATTTCTCTGATTTGGGTTCGAGCTTATCAGGCTGAAGCTTTTTCACATAAGCATCGCAGCCCCAAACTTTCAGAAACGACAACTTTGGTTTCTTGCCAAACCACAGTTCATAAGGCGTCGTCTCAACGGATTTCGATGGTGCCCTATTTAACGTGAATGCGGTCGTCTCTAAAGCATAACCCCAAAATGATAGCGGTAAATCTGTAAGAGACATCATAGATCGCACCATATCTAGTAAATTACGATTATGACGTTCGGACACACCATTACGCTGTGGTGTTCCGGGTGGCGTGAGTTGCGAAACTATTCTGCATTGTTTCAAATGTAGACCAAACTCGTAACTCAAATATTCTCCTCCACGATCAGATCGTAGAAACTTTATTTTCTTGTTACGATGATTTTCAACTTCACTCTGAAATTCTTTGAACTTTTCAAATGTTTCAGACTTATGCTTCATTAAGTAGATATACCCATATCTTCTTAAATCATCTGTGAATGTGAGAAAATAATAATATCCGCCACGAGCCTCAATATTCATCGGACCACATACATCTGTATGTATGATTTCCAACAAATCTGTTGCTCTCTCCATAGTACCGCAGAACGGCATTTTAGTCATCTTGCCCATGAGGCATGGTTCGCAAGTACCAAGTGATTCATAATCAAGTGGTTCCAAAAGTCCATCAATATGGAGTTTCTTCATGCGCTTTACACCGATATGACCTAAACGGCAGTGCCACAAATAAGTTGCACTATCATTATCAACTCTGCATCTTTTGACTTCAACATTATGGCTATGTTTATCACTACTACCGAGATTCATCAAAAATAGACCACTCTTCAAGGGTGCATGACCATAAAAGATATTACTCATATAAATAGAACAACCATTATTCTCTGATTTAAATGAATAACCGTCTCACATCAAACAAGATCCAGATATAATGTTCATGCTCAACGCTGGCACCAAATAACAATTATTTAGGTCTAATACTAATCCCGAAGGTAGATGTAGAGGTAGCATGCCGACCGCGATCACATCGACTTTGGAACCATTTCCCACGCGCATCGTCACCTCGTCCTTTGCCAGTGTTCGCTTAATCCGTAGTCCTGTTTCGATTTGCAAATATTAGCAACAGAACCAGTATCAAATACCTAGGTGCTACTGCGAGCTCTAGTAAGGTACACATCAATAACATGTATATCACATATACCTTTGTTCACCTTGCCATCCTTCTTATCTGCCAAATACTTGGGGCAGTTCCGCTTCCAGAGACCAGTCTGCTTGCTATAGAAGCACTCAGTTTCAAGCTTAGGTCCAGACTTGGGTTTCTTCTCCTGAGCAGCAACTTGCTTGCTGTTCTTCTTGAAGTTCCCCTTCTTCTTCCCTTTACCCTTCTTGAAACTGGTGGTCTTACTGACCATAAACACTTGATGCTCCTTCTTGATTTCTACCTCCGCAGCCTTTAGCATTGCGAAGAGCTCGGGAATTGTCTTATCCATCCCTTGCATATTATAGTTCATCACGAAGCTCTTCTAGCTTGGTGGAAGTGATTGTAGAACTCTGTCAATGAAACTATCAACCGGAAGATTAACTTCCAGCTGGGTCAAGTGATTATGGTACCCAGACATTCTGAGTATATGTTCACTGACAGAACTATTCTCCTCCATCTTGCAGCTGTAGAACTTATTGGAGACTTCATATCTCTCAATCCGGGCATTTGCTTGAAATATTAACTTCAACTCCCGGAACATCTCATATGCTCCATGACGTTCAAAACGTCGTTAAAGTCCCGGTTCTAAGCCGTAAAGCATGGCACACTGAACTATCAAGTAGTCATCAACTTTGCTCTGCCAGACGTTCTAAACATCGTCAGTTGCATCAGCAGCAGGCCCGACACTCAGCGGTGCTTCCAGGACGTAATTCTTCTGAGTAGCAATGAGGATAATCCTCAAGTTATGGACCCAGTCCATGTAATTACTACCATCATCTTTCAACTTTGCTTTCTCAAGGAACGCATTAAAATTCAACGGAACAACAGCACAGGCCATCTATCTACAATCAAACATAGACAAGCAAGATACTATCAGGTACTAAGTTCATGATAAATTTAAGTTTAATTAATCATATTACTTAAGAACTCCCACTTAGAAAGACATCCCTCTAATCTTCTAAGTGATCACGTGATCCAAATCAACTAAACCATAACCGATCATCACGTGAAATGGAGTAGTTAATGGTGAACATCACTATGTTGATCATATCTACTATATGATTCACGCTCGACCTTTCGGTCTCAGTGTTCCGAGGCCATATCTGCATATGCTAGGCTCGTAAGTTTAACCTGAGTATTCTGCGTGTGCAAAATTGGCTTACACCCGTTGTAGATGGACGTAGAGCTTATCACACCCGATCATCACGTGGTGTCTGGGCATGACGAACTTTGGCAACGGTGCATACTCAGGGAGAACACTTTTTATCTTGAAATTTAGTGAGAGATCATCTTATAATGCTACCGTCAATCAAAGCAAGATAAGATGCATAAAAGATAAACATCACATGCAATCAATATAAGTGATATGATATGGCCATCATCATCTTGTGCTTGTGATCTCCATCTCCGAAGCACCTTCATGATCACCATCGTCATCGGCACGACACCTTGATCTCCATCATAGCATCGTTGTCGTCTCGCCAATCTTATGCTTTCACGACTATCGCTACCGTTTAGTGATAAAGTAAACCATTACAGGGCGATTGCATTGCATACAATAAAGCGACAACCATATGGCTCCTGTCAGTTGCCGATAACTCGGTTACAAAACATGATCATCTCATACAATAAAATTTAACATCATGTCTTGACCATATCACATCACAACATGCCCTGCAAAAACAAGTTAGACGTCCTCTACTTTGTTGTTGCAAATTTTACGTTGCTGCTACGGGCTTAGCAAGAATCGTTCTTACCTACGCATCAAAACCACAACGATAGTTTGTCAAGTTGGTGTTGTTTTAACCTTCACAAGGACCGGGCGTAGCCACACTCGTTTCAACTAAAGTTGGAGAAACTGATACCCGTCAGCCACCTGTGTGCAAAGCACGTCGGTAGAACCAGTCTCGCGTAAGCGTACGCGTAATGTCGGTCCGGGCCGCTTCATCCAACAATACCGCCGAACCAAAGTATGACATGCTGGTAAGTAGTATGACTTATATCGCCCACAACTCACTTGTGTTCTACTCGTGCATATGACACCTAGGCATAAAACCTGGCTCGGATGCCACTGTTGGGGAATGTAGTAATTTCAAAAAAAATCCTACACACACGCAAGATCATGGTGATGCATAGCAACGAGAGGGGAGAGTGTTGTCCACGTACCCTTATAGACCGAAAGCGGAAGCGTTAGCACAACGCGGTTGATGTAGTCGTACGTCTTCATGATCCGACCGATCAAGTACCGAACGTACGGCACCTCCGTATTCAGACACGTCCAGCCCGATGACGTCCCTCGAACTCTGATCCAGCCGAGTGTTGAGGGAGAGTTTCATCAGCACGACGGCGTGGTGGCGATGTTGATGTTCTACCGATGCAGGGCTTTGCCTAAGCACCGCTACAGTAATATCGAGGTGGACTATGGTGGAAGGGGGCACCGCACACGGCTAAAAGATCAAACGATCAATTGTTCTCTCTCTGGGGTGCCCCCTGCCCCCGTATATAAAGGAGCAAGGGGGTGTGCGGCCGGCCAGTGAGTAGGCGCGCCAGGAGGAGTCCTACTCCCATCGGGAGTAGGACTCCCCCCTTTTCCTAGTTGGATTAGGACTTGGGAGGGGGAAAGAGTGGAGGAGAAGAAGGAAGGGGGGGGGCGCCGCCCCCCTCTCCTTGTCCTATTCGGACCGGGGGGGGGGGGGGAGGGGCGCGCGGCCCAGTCCTAGCCGCCTCTCCTCTCTTCCACCTAGGCCCACTAAGGCCCATTAAGTCCCCGGGGGGTTCCGGTAATCTCCCGGTACTCCGGTAAAATCCCGATTTCACCCGGAACACTTCCGATATCCAAACATAGGTTTCCAATATATCAATCTTCATGTCTCGACCATTTCGAGACTCCTCGTCATGTCCGTGATCACATCCGGGACTCCAAACAACCTTCGGTACATCAAAACATATAAACTCGTAATATAACTGTCATCGAAACGTTAAGCGTGCGGACCCTACGAGTTCGAGAACTATGTAGACATGACCGAGACACGTCTCCGGTCAATAACCAACAGCGGAACCTGGATGCTCATATTAGCTCCCACATATTCTACGAAGATTTTTATCGGTCAAACCGCATAACAACATACGTTCACTACACCACAACACTGATGTAAGGACAGAAAAACTGCCATGAGAAAGCTTTTTAAAGGGCAGATAAACTGCCGGGAGAATGGTTCTCCCGGCAGATAGAACCGCCACTAGAACGGCTGCCGGGGATTACTTGTCCTGGTAGATAAACTTCTCCCGGCAGATTTTCTGCCCTAGCCCATCTATTTGCCGGCAGTTTAACTGCCAGCACAAATAGGTTGGCCTGGCAGATAATATGCCATCCTGTTTTGTTTCAAAAACAATCTGGCTGTTCTGGGCAACATATCCCCGATTTAGAATCCAATCACAATATGCCCAGGCATCATACATCATTTCACTCAAGGTTCAATTGCAGACCTCAAACACATTAAGACTAAAAATTCAAGATCTCAATATCCATAGATGTGTTCAGTAACAACCAGCCACATTGGTAAACATAATTTACATCAGATAATAAGATGTTATGTCTTCAAACAGTATGAGCTTGACTTACAGCTACAGCTATGTCTAGGAAACAATGGCAGGTTCACACTTTTGTATATTTCTGCTCAGCCGTTTGTTGAATGGCATTGCCATATTCATGAGATGTTCTGAATACCAGACTCGCCGCCATCATGTGAAGCTGCATTATTCAAACAGGGCCACGTGTCTCCAGCAGAAGAGTCATCAAACTTGTACTGCTTGAAAGACCACAGACAAGCCTCACCCCACTTGATCGTGTTGTCACTGAACAGAAGAATCACCATGTAGACATCCTAGTTGACTTGTACAACTACGTGTTGACCAGAAGATCTTCCAGTGTGATGCCAACCTGAACAGATAAGATGGTACAAATGAAGAAACAACTTAGCCTGTGTTTGACAGTGAAGTATTGCAAAAACCAAAGTATCAAAAAACTATAGTAATTTAGCTAGTACGCATGAATACCGTGGTATTGACATATCAGAGTATTTTAAAGTATTAATACATAGAAGCCGTTTGACACAGCATTGTAAAATTAGTTGTACTAGCTGCGAAATGTCTGTTTTTCTAGCGGAGCTAGCCGTTGCATGTAGCGACCGGCCAAAGAACATCCATGCACACGGCTATAGAGCAGCACATTTTTCTAGCTAGCTAGCCAGCTGGCCAGTCCTTACCATCCGCATGCATAACAGCCGAAGCTTGCATAAACTCAACTCTACTGAACAGCCATGCTCAAGGCTTGTGGTTATCAAAAAGGACACTCGGTCAGGGGGGCAGGGCATGGGAGCAAGGCGAGTTTTCTTGGAGAGCGAGGCGAGCTGCTGAGAATAGAGGGGGAGAGGATAACAGGGTGCCATGCCCGTTCTTTTCGGCTGCTCTGTTTTTTAAAAAGAGGTCCAGGGCTCTTTTTTTAATATAGAGGTAAAACCATGATTTACCAAATACTGTAGTATTAAAACCACAATTTTAAGGGAAACCAAACACCTCATTGTAAATAAAACTATGGTAATCTCAAAAACTGTAGTATTTCTCAAAACAGAAGATGTTGGATCTCTAGGGAAAATAGTAAGGGGTGCGACGCTGACCTGCACTACATGTGGCGAGGATGAAGAAGGGTTTACTCTTTGGATGGGTAGCAGAAGTGTTGCGTCGCTACAGAGCTGCTAGTTGTGCTCTGCTCTACGGACGATGCAGACGGGTTTGCAGCGAGCAGAGGAAGTCGCATTGTGCTCTGCCCCATGGATTGCAGAAGATTCCTCTCTATTACCCCCCCCCTCTCTCTCTTCATGTGTTCAATTCCTCCTTCTAACTCCTTTATCTACGTGCATAGATCAAACGAGGAAAGCAACGGAAAGCTGGAATAAGTGTGAGCAGGATCAAACTCTGTTAGGTGAGTAACTGAGTATTACAACCACAATGTTTTTTCCATATCAATGGACTCTATGCAGGCTTGAGTATCTTTTTATTTGCATTATCTTCTTACTTAGAGTGAAACAGGTTAATGAATATCATCAATTGTTAGATCATAAATATTTTTCCATAATCTACAATGGGATGGCCTCTTTCCAAAAACTGTGACTACAATCTAACTCATTTGTTCAGAGTTCATGAAGTTTCAGATACCAGAAAGAATGTTCAATTGCATATACAGCTGGTTGGAAATCTGTAATACCTGGTGATTGGTATGTGTACATCAATAGTGTCTCTACTCCAAATTCATCAGTTTGAAAATCACAGGCGAACATGTAATGGTAGAGGCTGCATTGCTCGTGGCCTCGTTCAACAATTAATAGTAAAGCTCTGTTTCCTGCACAATGTCAAACGAGGCCGCAAAGCTGCACAGTTAGTTTCTATCTATCTATCTGCATATTTCATTTTAGGATCTTTGCGACTGAAGGATCAAAATAAGACGAGGAACATGATTGGTAGATTAGATTGAAACAACAACAGAATCATTGCAGATTGAGAGAAAAATCCAAAACAATCCTAACAAGTTCATGCACAAGTCTGTCTAGAAGAAGCATGGGTGAAAAACATCAACACAGATGGTGTGCACTGGCTATCACAAGATCTCGCGTTAAAAAGCATCTCCCTTTTTTGAGATAAAAACATCTTTTGTAATTTCCAAGTGTACAAGGTCCATCTCCCAATAGAAGAAAATAAAATAAAAGGGAGTACCTATTTAACATGGGTCTGGAAAAAATTCTAGGACGTTCGGTCACCGTCCGACGGCTAACGTGCAAGCGACACTATTCTTCTTCTTCCTCTATTACTTCTTCCTCCCGCGCACTCTCCCGGTCGGCAGGCACTGCCATGTGCCACCCAATCTCCCCTCAACCTCCACTCACTATTGTGCTTGCCACCGCCGCGGAGTGGAGCGGATCATATAAGATGTGCTTATTACCAAACATAGGAGACACTAATGTGCAGAACAAAAAACAATTAACATTAACCATAACTTCTGATGAAACAGACAACTACAAAGCGTGTTGTAACCCATTTACATGTCAGACTGGAAATGTGATGAGCTTCTAGACGTTTTTTTCTCTCAAACATGAGCTCGTAGAAGATGTTAATCCAGTGTTCATGTAAGGAGATTGATGACTAGATTAATTCACATGCTAATTTTGTGATTTTTCATTTATAGTGACCAAAAGAACTACCTCAGTTACACAAATGAACCAAGCAATTCTGGTGGCAATCAATTCTACTTGATTTTTTCTTACAGAAATGTGGTATAAATTAACTTAATCTTGTGCTTACATCAACTTGAAGGTGTATCGTCCACTGAGAGAATTAGTCGGTCTGTGCAGTCCATAAATTATACTAGTAATGCAAGAGAACATTGTATATCTAAAACTGTATCTGTAAAGTCCAAATGCAAGGAAATAACATAGGACCGAACACTAACCAGTGAAGGTTTTAGTGGCTAGAATACATCTTGAGGTCCACTTTTCATGAGGTAAGGGGCGCATCCATACTCAGCCACTTTCCTTGTGCTGCACCCTGTTCCATCTTTGTATCTCACCACTATATAATCAGATAAGGGGATAAATTCTTGGGAGGTCTAAAAAGGCCCAAAGTAGGCAACAGTCAGTAGCGACAGTAGCATCTCAGATTGCTGCAAAAAAAGTTGCATCTCAGTTCGAGCCTCAATCAATGCCAGCTATAGATAGCGCATATGAAGAAGTCCACATCTCCAACATGGATTGGCCATGGAGCTAAAGCAGCCAGAAGGGCTGATGAGGCAGGAGCATGTGGTGGAAGAAGGGGAAGGAAGGAACAGACCTGCGAGGTGGGACGGCAGAAAGAGTGGTGGCGACCGGCTCCCTGCTCGGGTGAAGCTTGCGGGGAGGACGCCTGCTTGAGATAGGAATCTCGCGATGTAGCGATGGAAGGCGTTCGACGGAGGAGGGTGGTCGGCAGTGGAGTGGCTCGGCGACGGGGCCGGTCGGTGCCGGTGGTGCTCCATGTCCGTTGGGTGCTCGGCGGCGCTGCTGTGGGGTGATTGGGGCGGCGTCGGCAGTGGACGGAGCGGAGGACGGTCTGCGGCGCTGGGGTAGTTGGGAGAGGCGACGAGGGCGCGGTGGGTGAGAGGCGACGGCGGCAGTGGTCGGCGGCGATGGATGGTTGGGGGCAGCGGTGGTGGTGCGGTGCTTGTGGCGGCGGTAGGTGCGGTCTGGTGTAGGGCACGGCGAGATTTGGGGGTGAATTTGGATTGGGCCGATTTGGGGGATTGGGGCGCGTCTTGTGCCAAAATTTTAGTCTCTCGCGCCTATTTTCCATCGCTAGCGCGGGCTTGGGCCCAGTACAATTTTGGACTTGCGCTAAAGACACTTCCTGGCACAAAACATGCTGTGGTTTACATGTCCCGGCAGAAAACGGCCCCTAGAATTTTACCGGCAGTCTGTGTGCCCTTGTTCCACAAGTTCTACCGGCAGGTTCCGTGCCCCGAAGTATTTCTCCCGGCAGTAATAAATGTCCCGGCAAATATTTTGCCCTCACGTATTTCTCCCGGCAGTTAATTGCCCCCAATCAAAGATTGTGATGTAGTGGTTGTTCCCTTTGTCATCGGTATGTTACTTGTCCGAGATTCAATCGTCGGTATCTCAATACCTAGTTTAGCCTCGTTACCGGCAAGTCTCTTTACTCGTTCTGTAATACATCATCCCGCAACTTACTCATTAGTAGCAATGCTTGCAAGGCTTAAGTGATGTGCATTACCGAGAGGGCCCAGTGATACCTCTCCGACATTCGGAGTGACAAATCCTAATCTCAAAATATGCCAACCCAACAAGTACTTTTGGAGACACCTGTAGAGCACCTTTATAATCACCCAGTTACGTTGTGACGTTTGGTAGCACACAAAGTGTTTCTCCGGTAAACGGGAGTTGCATAATCTCATAGTCATAGGAACATGTATAAGTCATGAAGAAAGCAATAGCAGAATACTAAACGATCGTGTGCTAAGCTAACGGAATGGGTCATGTCAATCACATCATTCTTCTAATGATGTGACCCCGTTAATCAAATGACAACTCATGTCTATGGTTAGGAAACATAATCATCTTTAATCAACGAGCTAGTCAAGTAGAGGCATACTAGTGACAATCTGTTTGTCTATGTATTTACACATGTATTATGTTTTTGATTAATACAATTCTAGCATGAATAATAAACATTTATCATGATATAAGTAAATAAATAATAACTTTATTATTGCCTCTAGGGCATATTTCCTTCAGAGAGAGCGGTTCAAGATTGCGTTGGGCGCGGCCAAGGGCCTAGCCTACCTCCACCACGAGTGCCTCGAGTGGGTCATCCACTGCGACGTCAAGCCGGAGAACATCCTGCTCACTCGAGACCTCGACCCAAAGATCGCCAACTTCGGGCTGTCCAAGATGTCCGGGAGGAAAGCCGTCGGCGACGGCATGCAACTCTCCCAAATGAGGGGGACGACAGGCTACATGGCACCCAAGTGGGTGTTGGGCCTGCCGATCGACACCAAGGTCGATGTGTACAGCTATGGCATCGTGCTTCTGGAGATCCTGATGAGAAGCAGGATAACAGAACAGAGGACTGTGGACGACAAGGAGCGGCTACAGATGAGCCAGATCGTGCAGGCGCTGAAGCAGGTGGTGGCGAGCGGAGACATCACGTCATTGGTGGATAGCAGGCTGAACGGGCAGTTCAACCCTCGACAGGCCATGGACGTCATCTTCAAGGCTCTTAGAGCTTGCGATGATGAGGATGAACACCCTACGTACTTGTTGTGACTTCGATCATCTTTGGATCGACTTACAACTCTGCAGCCGAGTTGGCGCCATCGCCGATAGCAGAGTCCCGATCGATCAACAAGAAGAAGAGTTGTGACACAATCAGATCAGGGCGCCGACTCGTAACAGTCCGGGAATTGCAACACGGGCGGTGCAAATATAAGGTGGAAAAGATAACCTCACGCAAAAGGTATACGTATACGCACATATATACTCCGATCCGAACTAGATTGGGAGGAGCCATGTTGGACTCTTTTTTTAGAAAGCTATATGTTGGACTCTTGTTGGGAAGAATAGTTGAGTTAGTTATTTTTTGGGCCAAATTGCTATGAGTTGTCCAGTGCCTAGGAAGAGCTACGGAAGTCTTCAAGCTTTGTGTGTGAGAAAAGCTTTGGGAAAATTTATATTTTGGTTCACCCAAGTTACAAAAGTTGACATCTAGTTGCGCAAATTTTTAGCCTGACAGTTAGTCCTTCAATTTATAAAACCAACGCGTTTTATATACAACCGAAAATGAGTGGGGAACTGTCTCGGTACATCAGTTTTCTCTCTCCTCACTTGCCACGTCAGGCGGGCCATTAGGTTACTTTGGCTCCCCTTCGTTATCTCTCTCCTCATCACTTCTCTCTTCTGATGCACTCTTCATCTCTACCACACCTACTCTCTCTCTCTCTCTCTGCCCAAAGACGGCGACCTCACCAGTCTCTGTCACCATCGCCACATGCACTCGAGGATAGTTTTTTGATGTGGATGAATGAGGATATATACAAGCATCTCAACTTAGCAATAG
Organism: Triticum aestivum; assembly: GCF_018294505.1. Lineage (NCBI taxonomy): Eukaryota > Viridiplantae > Streptophyta > Magnoliopsida > Poales > Poaceae > Triticum > Triticum aestivum. The sequence goes on from NC_057794.1 coordinate 537,187,523, forward strand.
ATAAGGGTTGCGGTTTGAAATTATGGTTTTCGGATTTATGAATTAGAGTTTTGGATTTGTGACTTTGAACTTAACGAGGATTCTTCGGTCATAGCTGCCATCCCGCCATGGCGCCGGCGAAAAATAGGGACTTCCAGGTAACGCCGCGGGGCTTGCGGCCCGGCCTTCTTGTGTGCCTCGTCCCAAGTGACATACCAATTCACATGTTCGACGGGCAGGTTTATGTCTCACTTCATTTTTTAGGGCTTGTGTCTCGCTTCATGTGCACCGGTAGATCGCGTCATCTGCAGGGAACCAGTAGTGGGCCGGCCCACTAACCATGTGGTCCCATTACACTGACATTGCATGCATGTATTTATTTTATTATTTTTATTTTAAAGAAATACTAAATGCATATATTATGAAAAATAATTTTGTTAATTTCCTAACAGTGTTCATCGCACATTTACAAAAATGTGAATGGGTGTAAAAAATGTTCGCTCAACATTTAGAAAATGTTTGTTCCAGTCAAAAACAATTTTGTGACATTTGCAAAAATGCACACATGTTTCAAACAAATGTACGTCACATTTTATTAAAATGTTATACGATGTAAACAATGTTTGTGTAACTAAAAAAAGTTTATACCATCAAAAAATGATTACATTTATAAAAGTGTGCATGAGTTTCAAACAAAATGTTTGTGACATCTTTCAAAAAATTTGTCCAATGTAAAAAATGTTTGTATGGTTTGCAAACATGTTTTGTATCATAATAAAAACATGTTTCAATATGTATTTGAAAAAAGTGTAACACATATTCAATTTGTTTTTCAGAACAAGTATTTAAACAACATGTGTAAAAAACATTTTAGATGTATAGGAAAAATGTACAATGTGTATGACAAGAAGTAGACATCAAAACATATATTTCAAAAAATGTAAATTGTGTACTTGAAAATATTAAATATGTATAAAATAATAGTTCTGATGATAAGAAACATGTACAGTGTGTATGAAAAATATAAACATGTGCTGAAAATAAGAAAATAAGGGGAGGAATAATAGAAGAAAACCGAAGAAAGAACAAAAAACCGAGACAAAAACAGAGAAAACCGATGGAAAGAGCAAACGAGAAAGGAAAACCAAAGAAAAACAAAGAAAACCATAGAAAAAAGGAAAAATGAAGAAAAACGAAAGAATAACGGAAATCGAAGAAAACCAAAGTGACAAAGTTTGGTGTTGTGAGCTGAAGTAGACAATATAACAAGCTGCCACAAAAGAGTGCATAGGTGATGTTTTAAAATTATTTTTTAATATTTTATCAACTAACTAAGCAATCAAACATTAAATAAAAAGTAACTACGCAAAATAGATAAGAAGTAAGAAATTCTCATGCAACAGCGCCAGAAATTTTGTATTTGAAATTTTTTAATCTTGTATTTGAAAAATATTAATCAAGCACTTGAATAGTGTTATAAATATTTATAGAAAAAATATTGACCATGAACTAAAAAAATGTCAAATTGCATTGGATAAATTGTTAACGGTGTATTAGATTTTTTTGCTGATATATACAAAAAGATAGAATGAAAAATAAAAGAAACAAAGAAAAGCAAAAAAATAAAAACCAAAAAAGAAACGAAGTAAACTATAAAAATGAAAAATAAAACCAAAGAAACAACTTAAAAAAGAATGGAAAAACTAAAAAAGCAAAGAAAAAAAGAAAAGAAGAAAAAAAAATACCGGGAGAAAACCGAATAAAACAGAAGAAAAATAAAGAAACCGAGCTCTTTCAAACGGTTCGCGCTCATGAACTCGATGATGGCGTATTGACAAGCAACACTACAATCAAATCCTCACACAATTCTTTTTCTTCCCTTGCGCGCAAGTGCTAAAGTGCCAGGCTGTTACCCATAGCGCTCGACGTGAGAGATCCTTCTGTCTCGCTCAATACGAGATATACCTTCCATGCGTCTCTCGACCCAAAATAGCGTCTGGAAGAAGAATACACTACCCCAAACTAACTTTGTAGGGCTCGTTTGGTTTAGAGGAAACCAAAACTTAGGCATAAGGAGTTGTACATGATTTTGAAGATGACGCTTGTCATTTTAAGGATTTGCCTTGCCTCGTCCCTACACAAAAAAAAAGAGTTTTAAGTGAATGTATAGTTTCCCTGTATACATTTTCTATAAACCAAATGCATCTATAGGAAATTTTCTTCTCGAATTCCTTGTTCATATGTTTTTCGTACGAATATCCTTGAATAAGGCCTTAGTGACGGCCCAGGATATTTGTGAAGGGCCCAAGGCCTCGAATTAAGTTGATGGGCCCAACGTCAGGAAAAGGGTCAAAATCCCTAGAAAGACTCTCGGTCGTCCTTCTCCTTCATCCCAATCCCCGCGATGGACGCCGCCTCCCGTCCGGCGCCGCCGCACCCCACTTCCGGCGCTTGATCCCACGCCCGCTGCCGCCCCCACTCCTCCAGCGCCGTCTCCCTCCCCGCCGTCGTCCAGCCACTCGAGTGCGCCGCCAACATCCCCAATCGACCAGCGCCTCCCGTCAAACGCTGCCCTGTCGCCGTCCAGCCACTTCAGCGCCGCTTCCTTCCCCATCGACCGTCACCTCCTCGTCGTTCCAGGGCTAACCCTTCGACGTCCAGCAGCCCCCCTCACCGTCGAGCACCGGCGCAGGGCCTCCCTCGTCTGCCGGATCTGCCTCACGGCCTCGTCCTCCTGTTTCCTCCCAGTCCAGCGCCTCCAAACAACACAGAAAAGGTAGCAGCTTCCACATTTCTTCAGCGCGCACGATTAACCCGGGGATCGACTCGGGTTCTTGGTACCTCAGATCGAGACCTAATTAACCTCGGGTTGCCCACAATCGCAGGTCGCAAGTACCGCGCGCCGGCCCCCAAGGAAGATCGATGGAGACGCTGCCGGACGACGTTGTCGTGGAGATCCTGGTCCGCGTGACGGAGGTGGCAGCCCTATTCCGCTGCACCGCAACGTGCAGGCGATGGCGCCTCCTCATAGCTGACCCGTCTTTCCTCCGCCGCCGCTGGCCGGAGGGCGTGAGCCTCCAGTCCTCCCTGCTCGGCTTCTTCGCCTTGCAACAGCCCCGTCAAGAACCAACAGAAGGGAGCTCTACAATGCCGCTCTTCACCCCGGTGCCATGCTCCCCCCACCGCTTCATCGCCATCCCTGATCAGCCTCGAGGCGGCCAGGCAGTGGTGCTCGCCTCGCACCGTGGCCTTCTTGTTGTGCGCTTCGTCCCACTCGACGCCATCAGCATGTTCGAGAAAATCATGATCCTGGCTGTGTGTGATCCAATCGCCGGCACAAGCCGCCCGCTGCCTCCGTTGAAGTGCAGTAGGTCTTTCCGAATAGAAGGATGCGCCCTTCTAACTGGTGCGGATTGTCGCGTGACCAAACGGCGAGGGGCGTCGCCGTCAGTCTACTCGTCCTTCAAAGTGCTAATCATCAGTTACGACGGACGGTACAATCTCCATGTGCTCGCGTCCAATGAGTTGAGCTGGAGGACGTCTAGAAACTGGTTTGAACCTGTTGAGTATGCCGGACGTGTGGTGCCCCAGCAGATCAACATCGTCGTGTGCCGAGGCATGGCACACTGGCTCTTCAAGTACTCGTCAGACTTCTACACACTCAACGTGTGCGCTAAGACCATGCAGATGTCTATAACAAAGCTCCCTCTCACAAGGAACCCCCTCGGCTTCAAGTTTTCAAGTGCACTGCTTAATGTCACCAACGATGGAAGTCTATCGCTGCTTGGTTTATACAGGGACTGCAGCTGGCTGGAGATGTGGACACATGAAGGTGACAACAAGAGTGTAGATGGCATGGCAGACTGCTGGCACCAAACCAAGATGATTGAGCTAATACAACTCAAGGAGAGTACGGTTGGCCTGGTGCAATGCGTGTGCGTGAGCGAGATGAGCGGTAAACTGCTCGTAAAGGACAATCAAGATTGCGCGTACATTGTAGATCTCCAAACTGGGGCGATGGAGAATGTCACCGACTGGTTTTGCGGCATTGTCACGATGGCTGTCCCATTTGAGAAGGATTGGCCGACCTTCTTCATGTCTCGCTTGGCGGGTGGTAGGATCAAGCGGAATAAACTGAGAGGAGCTATATCGAAAATTGCTTCCACTTTTTGCAAACCAATAGTTGTGGCAATTATCTTTGGGTTAATTGTTATGAGTCTGGATCATGAAGAGCTACAGGAATCTTAAGATCTGTGTGTGGCAGACTTAATGAAGATGCAAGTTAATTTATCACGTGTACCTGCGCATATTTGGGTTAATTATCTTTGGGTTAGTTGTTATGAGTCTGGATCATGAAGAGCTACGAGATTGATCATAGTGCAACGTCTAGGCAAGGAACAGATGTTGCAAGAGTTGCCCTGCTAAATCAGATCAATAGGATAGAACTGCCTTGTGCAGAATAATTTGGTCTAGTGGTGTAGAATATGGCCTCTGTGTTTTATTTCCAGTTTTAACATGTGCCTGTTTAGACTTGGTGTGCTACTGCTAGCTGAACCTTTGATGTTCTGTTGAACAAATACTACCTCCGTAAACTAATATAAGAGCGTTTAGAATACTAAAGTAGTAATCTAAACACTCTTATATTAGTTTACAGAGGGAGTAGTAATGAGGTGCTGAGTAGTCGTTTGTATTATTATGAGAATCCCCATTATCTACAGGACTTCGCTTGGGCAACCGGCCTCTCTATCAACTTCACCAAAACAACGTTAGTGCCTATGCATGTCGCACCTATACTGTCGGCATCCATTGCATCTACCATGCAATGCACAACCTCCTCCTTCCCACAGATCTATTTAGGCCTACCCTTAGCACCCACTCGCCTGCCTTCAAACGCCTTCCTACCCATCATCGAACGATGTCAAAAATTCTTAACAGGTTGGCGGGCAAAGCTCCTCTCCAAAGGAGACAGGCTGATATTACTATCTGCAGTCCTAGATTCAATCTTGGTCTATTTTATGTCTGTCTTCCTCATTCCCAAAAGCGTTCTTAAAACCCTCGATTCCATTAGACATGCTTTCTTCTGAGCTGCAGAAGAAACTTGTACTGGTGCTCAATGTTTAGTTGCCTGGAAAAATGTCTGTAAACCAAAAATGTGTGGTGGTCTAGGCCTAAAAAACCTGCATAAACAGAACAAATGCTTGCTCATGAAATTCGCTGTCAAAGCTCTTAATCCAGAACAATCTCCATGGCTTGACTGGATCACTTTGCAACACCCAAATGCCCTCCTCACCCCACAAAACAGTCACTCATTTATCTGCCAAACAATAAACCAGCAACTACCAGCCCTCCATGCCATCTCCTTTGTACTCACAAACTCTGGCACCAACACATATTTCTGGTTAGACAAATGGATCCACCAAACACCCCTCGCCACTTTATTCCCATGCCTATACTCTCATACCACTACACCCCTCGCTCGTGTGGCTACTGTTTTTAACTATGGTTTAGATTCAATCCTGCGGAACCGCCTAACCTCTAATGCCACTGCCGAGTTGTGCTCTGTGTTGTCTCTCCTGCAGGATTTCCAGCGGTCGCCTGGACCAGACGAACGCTACCTCTCCGGTGGCTTGTGGTTCTCTACCAAGGCCGCTTACTCACTGTCCATGGGTGACTCCACCGAGCATGATATGCACTCCATCCCCATCTGGTCCTCATGCATCCCAACAAGAGTGAAGATTTTTGCATGGTTATTGTTCAGGGATCGATTAAACACCAAGTGCAACCTACTCCGCAAGCACATGGTCTCTGATGCGCTATGTCCCCGCTGTGGTTTTGATGGTGAAAACCGATTACACTTGTTCTTGGCCTGCCCGCTCGCTCAGAGGATCTGGCATAGGGTAGGCCTATCACCCTCAGCAAACATCAACGAACTCTGGGACTGCCGCCTACCTTTCCAACTGAATGCGCCGGCCTGGCACTCAATCCTCCTCATCATTCTATGGAGGATTTGGGACTCAAGAAATGCCATGACCTTCAAGCAGCAAGACCATCATAGCATCCTCACTCTTAGAAGAATCATTGATGATCTAGCGCTCTGGACTCACAGGATGAAGAAACCAGCGCAAAAGCAGGCCGCCTCCTTATGGCGTTCCTACCTCTTATCACGACTACACGTGCTTATGTAATTTCACCTTCTAATCGGTCGAACGATGGGTTACAAACTTGAGAAATATATTCAGGTGGGGAGCTCCCCCCCGATGATTTTTCAAAAAAAAAAAGAATCCCCATTATCAAAGAAGAAAACATCACAGCTAATTATGATCGTAATTGACATTTCATTTGCACATGTAGCATTATCTCCTGGATTGCTGCTTAATTTGCTTTTTACGTTCTTTGCTATAAGTAGAGATTAAGGTAAAACTTGTGGCAGATGACCAGGACGCATGTATGCATTGAGCAAGCATTTTTTAAAACCTAAAATCAGATATTTTTGTATGCAATTATATATTGGATACCTGAATTATGGCCTTATGGGTCTGATTGTGTTGGTGGGATCAATACACATGCCGATGAATTACGCGGCAAGCACAGCATGCAAATAAAAAAGAGGAGATGGGCGTGAATATATAAGGGGACATCAAGTTAATATTAGAGTGAAGATGAATTATGTTATGATCCTGTTTGGCATTCACCTGAACCTTGTTGTCTCTTTTCCTGTTGTGGGGCCCTAATCTTGCTTGCCAACTGAGCAAAGTATCACAGCAGTTCTCTCTGACTAATTAGGTTGTTTTCCAGGAAAAGCTTCAATTGGAGAAGCTGGCATCTTTCATTCAGAAGTTTTTAGATGAAGATCTTCAAGTTTGATCAGTGTCATTGGTTGCAGGATATCTTGTTTAACCACTCCTTAGGATCTGGCAACTATCAGCCTAAATTGTTGTACACAGCATGCCACCCGATTTTTTTAGTTGATCCGGTTCAGCATTGTTCACCCAGGTCCGCTTGTACCTTCTTTTTTTAGGGTTGAAAAGCACTTTATTCAATCAGTTGTTGGACGGGATACAAATAATGCCGGACCTACTAGATAGCCATATGTGCCTTCCAAGATCTAAAGTAGTAGCTGCTTTAGACAAATTATGAGCTTCAACATTACAATATCGCTTCTCATGGATGATATGCACCGAGGTAAAATCCTCCCATCTTCTTCTGAATTCCCTTGATGATTACTCCTGATTTTCCCAGATGGACACCTTAGATATGCTTAACTGGAGCTGCACAAGCAGTAGATATATCAAGACGCTGGCAACGAATATCTGCAGCCAAAGATAGAGCTTCACTGCACGTCGTCGATTCCAGGATTTCCGGATCAATCATATCAGCTATACATACCGCCGAAGCTCCAAGATATGTATCAGTTTCATCTCCACAGATCGCCCCTATTGGACCCCTGTCTCCATGTCTTCCCACAGCTGCATGGACATGTATTTTGACTGATCCCCGGCTTGGGGCACACCATTTTCTTTCGGCTGGAGAAGGTTTCGATTAAGTCGTACACCATATAGCATTGTATAAATGAGAAAGTGGAATGGCATGGTGACATAGTTTCAAGACGTTTCATCCTTGGTGTTTCAGGCCATGCCCCGTTCCTTTTCTTTTGCCTGTTAATAATTTTTCGCTGGTAAGCTGTTACAACACCTTGTATCTTTGCCGTTCTCTATCTTTTTTCATTTCTTTGTAAGTGGCTCTTGTTGTAATCATGGCCTGTTGATGGCTTTTCAATTTCACTTCTGGACAAGATTTATTCCCTACACGCAGACTGGCTCCACACTTAGGCGTTGAGCTAAACTGACCCCAACAAGGTTGGATCGTCCTGGCGCAATGCATCTGCATGGGTGAGATGGGCGGCGCATTGCTCCTCAATGACAACCAAGGCTGTGTGCACATTATTGATCCCCAAACAGGGGCAATGGAGATGGTTCAAAGCTGGTTTGGTGGTGTTGTTGTCGTTGCTATCCCGTTTGAGATCTACTGGCCGGCCTTCTTCATGTATCACTTGCAGGCGGTAGCATTGAGAGGACTAAATTTGGAGGAGCTATATTGGACTCTTTTTGGGAGGAATTGCTTGGGCAATTACTTTTCGGTTAGTTGTACTTCATGTGGCGCACAAGAGCTACAAGAGTGTTAAGTTTTGTGTGTGGCAGATGTTCTTTCTTTTGAACGTGAAGTGTGGCAAACTTGATGGACTCGCAAATTAATTAATATCATGGACACCGGCTACGGCTTCTTTGTCGGATCAAGATGATGAAATTGCACAAGAGCTACACTGGTAGAAAAAGAGGCTTCCGTCCAGCCCCATTAGTCACGAAACTGTAGGAACCGCGACTAATGAAGTCTTTAGTCGCGGTTCGGCGGACGAACCGCGACCAAAGGCCTGGGCCCAGGGCGCTCGGTGGCCAGCTGGTGCACGTGAAGGGATTTAGTCGCGGTTGGCCAGGCCAACCACGACTAAAGGTGCCCAAAGGCCTTTAGTCGCGGTTGGCCAGGCCAACCGCGACTAAAGCTCCTCCCCTATATATACCAGTTCAGCACGCTCACTTAGCCATTTGGTGCCACTTCTCTTCACAAGCTTCACAAGGGGGTGTAGGTTTGCTTTTGGTTCCTCTTATGCACACAAGGTGTTTGATGAAATGCCCCAAGAGGGTGAAACAAACATGATATGAAGTGTTGGAGCCACACTTGAGGTTCCTCAGTTATTTTTTCCTCCTCGATCGCGGTTAGCAACTTGAACCTTTCATGCATGTGTGTCATTGATAAAATATGCATGTGTGTTGTTCATTGTTTAATTTCTATTGTTTATAGCTAGTTAGTTTAACAAATGCATGATGGTTAATTATATATTTTATATTATAATAATGCAGATGAATCGGCAATGGATGTACGGTAACCGACTCTCCCGCGAGTTCACTACGGGTTTGAAAGATTTCCTCGTAGTGGCTAATGCGAACAAGCAGAAGGGTTTTGTTATCTGTCCATGTGTTGACTGTAAGAATCAGAAGGGTTACTCTTCCTCAAGAGAAGTTCACCTGCACCTGCTTCGGCACGGTTTCATGCCAAGCTATAATTGTTGGACCAAGCATGAAGAAAGAGGGGTTATAATGGAAGAAGATGAAGAAGGGGATGATTTCATCGATGAAAGCTATCTTGCTCATTTCGGTGATACTTTCATGGAGGATGCTGAAGGTGAAGGGGAAGGTGAAGGGGAAGGTGAAGGTGAAGAAGAGGCACGTGATGAGACCGTTGATGATCTTGGTCGGACCATTGCTGATGCACGGAGACGCTACGAAACTGAAAAGGAGAGGGAGAATTTGGATCGCATGTTAGAGGATCACAGAAAGTCGTTGTACCCCGGATGCGATGATGGTCTGAAAAAGCTGGGCTGCACACTGGATTTGCTGAAATGGAAGGCACAGGCAGGTGTAGCTGACTCGGCATTTGAAGTTGCCGCCGTCGTCGTCGCTGCTGGCGGGGGATATCGCCGGCCGTGATGTAGTCCATGACGCTCTGCAGAGTCCGGCCGTACCACCATAGCCGACGGCCGGCCTCTGGTATATTATTTTGAATTGAATTAGTTTTATTTTTCTTAATTTTTTGATATATTATTTGTATTTTTAGAATTTTGAATTGAATTAGTTTTATTTTTCTGAATTTTTTGATATAATATTTGTGTTTTTAACATATTGAATTGAATTAGTTCTATTTTTCTGATTTTTTGATATATTATTTGTATTTTTAACATATTGAATTGAATTAGTTTTATTTTTCTGAATTTTTTGATATATTATTTGTATTTTTAACATTTTGAATTGAATTAGTTTTATTTTTCTTAATTTTTGATATATTATTTGTATTTTTAGAATTTTAAATTGAATTAGTTTTATTTTCTGAATTTTTGATATAATATTTGTGTTTTTAACATATTGAATTGAATTAGTTTTATTTTTCTGAATTTTTTGATATATTATTTGTATTTTTAAGATTTTGAAAAAGAAAAAGTATTTTGAAAAATACCTTTAGTCGCGCTGCCCAACCGCGACTAAAGGTCGTTGCGCGCGGGAACGCAAAAGCCCGCCAAAAACCCCTTTAGTCGCGGTTGGTCTGGCCAACCGCGACTAAAGGTTACCCTTTAGTCGCGGGTCGCCTCCCCAACCGCGACTAAAGGGGGAGGGGCTATAAATACAAGGCCTGCCGCCGTCGCCTCCATTTCTCGTCTTCTCTGCCACGCCGAAGGCCTGCCGCCGTCGCCCTCGCCCTCGACGCCGCCCGCCGTCGCCCTCGCCCTCGACGCCGCCCGCCGTCGCCCGCCGCCCCCTCTCGCCCACGTACGGCGCCCGCCGCCCCCTCTCTCGCCCTCGTACGCCGCCCGTCGGCCTCCCTCGCCCACCGCGCCGCCTCTCGCCCGCCCTCAACGCCGCCGGCCGGCCTCGCTGCCGCGCGCGCACGCGCGCGCCTCTCTACAGAGAGCGAGATCGTGGAGAGAGAGAGAATTTTTTCTTTTTTTTCTTTTTTTTGTTCTTTTTAATTTTAACTAGTTAATTAGTTTAACAAAAACGGTAAAACAACTTAAAACTTGATAATTAACAAAAAAACCGTAAAATTTGATAATTAACAAAAAAACCGTAAAATGCACGCGGTGTTTTTTTAGGGATCGAGAGGGGGCGGCGAGGGTTATACATGTGTGTTGTCCTCGCCTCCCTCTCCGTGACGCCGTCGTCTGCCGCCCCGTCTCGCGCTCTATCGCGACACCCTCTCCCACCCCTTCCTCGCCCCCTCCTTTTGCCACCGCCCTTTCGCCACCGCCACCGCCACCGCCCCCCTTCTTCACTTAATTAATTTGTTTTTACTACATGTTTTCAGGACTGACATAATGGCGGACGATAGAGCTGACCCGATTATGGACAACTATGATCCGGACGGTGAAGCACATATGTTCGGCATCATAAACGGCGATATTCTATATGTGCCGACCGGACAAGAAGAAGATGATATCTCTTCTTATCTGAACCTTGACGGTGAAGATGAAGGGCGCCGTCAGCAAGATGATGCCGAACAAACGTCGATAAACGACGATCTTCAAATGGAAGTAGCAACCACCTCCGGCGCCGAGGTATATATATACATTGAGCCTCTGGTGATACAAACTAACTGATTTGAATAAATATGTGTGTACTAATGCGCGCGACTCTCTTTCTTATTTTAGCCCTCGGCCGGATCGTCGAAACAATCGAGTACGTCGTCAAAGTGTGGCGCAACCAAGACGATGAAACAAGGAGAAACATGCACCATCGAGGTTGTCGACAGTGCAACCGGCAGGCCGCTGGAGCCCCGCAAGAACGCCACCAAGTTTGTCAACCAATGCGGAGCCATTGTTAGAGATGCATCGGAAATGGATGTGATGAAGAAAACCGTGAGTGTACTAGTAGCCGAAAGAGATGCAGCTCGGGCGCAGCATGAAGATCATCCAGCGGATCTCAGAAGCCAGCAGCGGAGAAGCAGTGTGGCTTCCACGGAGGCCCCACCGGCTAGTGCAGATGCACCGACGATCGAAATTACTGCACCGGAGCCTCTGGTGGTCGAAATTACTGCACCGGAGCCTCTGGTGGTCGAAATTACTGCACCGGAGCCTCCTCGCTACCCCGTGGACATAGTCCAAGGGTTTGAGGACCTGGAGATTGACATTGCTACACCTGAAGGGGAGAAAAGACTTGAAGATGTCAAGCGCCATTTCATTCTATGGCAAAAGAAGTTTATCAAGTTTCCAGGCGAGGCGCCAAGGACAACAAGTCCACCCCCCTACGGTGGTGGTGGTGGCGGTGGTGGTGGTGGTGGTGGTGGTGGTGGTGGCGGTTCACCTACACCTCCGTCACGTCAGCCGACGCCCCCCAGTCCACAACGTCCGGCGGGTGATCAGACGCCGCCCCCCAGTCCTCGTCCGGCGGGTGATCAGACGCCGCCCCCCAATCCACCTCCGGCAAAGAAGCAGAAGCAGTCCTGGATTATTAACCCGGACCCTTATGTACCTAAGACCACAAAGGTACCGGAGCCATCACTGAAGCCTCTCCCCACAAGGCCTTGGGAACGTAGTGCCGAGGAAACTGCCGCGGCCGCGGCTGCTGATCATGAGAAATGGAAGGCGGACTGCAAGAAGAAAAGAGAGCCCGATCCCAAGCCAGTATTTTCTGATGAGCAAAAGAAGTGGGCTAAGTCATTTTTGAGCACACCGTCCCAAGCCGCGAAGAATCTGCCTGACGACTATGCACGTGAACTTCGTAGGCAGGCACTCATGTTGAAGGAGAAGAAAGAGCGGGCGGAGAACCAGGAGAACAAAGCCTTGGAGGAGGCCGAGAAAACGGAATTAGAAAGTAAAAAAAGCGGGAAACGAGTTGCCCAGCTCGGGGAACAAAGTAAACAATCGATTGCCCCGCTTATAGTGAAAGCCGCCGGTCCGGATGACCCCGATATCATAGCAGCTGCGGCAGCACATGGATTGACTGTAACGAGTGCCAGAGAACAAGCGGCCAACTTAGGTATTACTCTTCGTGAACTGTTAGGCCTTGATGAGGCGCCAGTGAAGGAGGTAGTAATTACATATGTGAAGAATGGGCCTCTCGTCGAGCCTGCGCAGGAAGAGGATCTACCTCCACAAATGAAAGGTCTGCTGAAATGGTACAAGGGTTACATAAAAAATAAAAACGCCAAAGAATATATATTTATGCGGAAGTTAGATATGAGCATCACTTCAAACATTACTATGTACAAATTCATCTGAGTGAATTGTTCCAGCTTTTCAATCTGCGCGAGCTCGACAAATCTATCATCAGTTGCTACGTTCTGTAAGTGATTTATTTCTACCCCATCTCGTTCATATTGCCTGCACTATATATATGTCCTAACTATATTGTTGTGTCCGCTATTATACATGCAGAATGAAGATTAAGGAATGCAGAGTAAGGAACATCCATGATGTTGGGTTCATTGACCCACACATCGTTAATGGATATGTGTTGGAGCATCACCCCGCCGACATGGAGGCAGACCTGTGGCAGTTTCTTACAAAGCAGGAACTCAAAAGTGATATTCTATTTCCTTACCATTTTGGGTGAGTGTTTCTGTCTTGAGCACATTCTCTTTTGTTTACTCCATGCATGGTATGTGGCCGGCTAATCGATGAGTTATGCATGACGTACTGTGCATGTATCGTGTCCGCAGGTTCCACTGGATTCTGCTAGTAATTAAAGTTGACACCTCAGAATGTCTCGTCCACGACTCTCTGAATAAGGATCCAAAGCTTTGGGGCGGCATGAGAAGAATGCTGCAGAAGTAATTATTTTCATTCATTTGCGCTCTATATCGATCGGCCTATTTCGTTCATTTCCTAATATCAAGTAACTAATAACTCTCTTGTTCATTTAATTTTCTTTGCCTCGTAGGGTTTGGAGACGGTTCGTAGATACAAAGGTCGGTGAATTCAAAAAAGAGCTAGAATTCAAAAGGTCAAAGGCTAAGAATGATGAGGATATTCAGCCAGCGGGGACCAATCTATGTGCATACTATGTCTGTGAGATGATCCGGAGATACACCTCTGAGCGGCGGGTTCCGAGTGATACCAATGCTCAGAGGAATAACCTCCGGATGATGCTTAGTCCAGAAGCTCGCTTCCGACCACTTCAAGAGGAGCTGGATGGTTCAGGAGGGAAGTCCTCCATCCTAAAGGAGAACACCATTACGAGGACGTAGAACTTTATATGCATTAAATTATGTATGGAAACTTGTTCAAAATTGTATATGGTCATCCGATGATATTGAATATATATTTTATATTCCTCTTGAATTCTTTTTGGTTCTAATTTCAAATTTGTTTGAAATTGTACATTCATATGCATGTATGTAGTACCGTAGAATATGTGAAACTCCTTCAAAATTAAAATAAAGCACAAAAGAAATAAAACAATACAAATTAAACAGAAAACAGGTTTAGGGGGGGGGGGGCTAAAACCCTAAACCTGCGGCGGCCTTTAGTCGCGGTTGGCTAGAAGAACCGCGACTAAAGGTCCTCCGCCCCGACGGCCGCCTGGCGCCCACGTGGACGGGCCTTTAGTCGCGGTTCTTAAGCAACCGCGACTAAAGGGGGGGGCCTTTAGTCGCGCCTGTTTGGTCGCGGTTGCGCAACCGCGACTAATGGCAGTTGCGAACCGCGACCAAAGGCCCTTTTTCCACCAGTGCTACACAGTTTAATTTGTGCTCTCTGGGTTCTTTCGGGCTGTCTGTTTTGACATGTTCTTGTTTAGACATGGTGTGCTAGCTGAACAAATAGTAATGGATGTTGCCGTCTGTGTTATGTGAATCTCCATTATCTAAAGAGGAAAGTTTCCAGTTAATTGTGATTAAAATTGATATGTTTGCACCTATAGCACTATCTTGTTTCTCAATTCGTCAATGCTTCTAGATAAACAAAGCTTGGTAAAATAGAGGATCATGTTGATCCCATCTCATACACGAGCACAAGATTATGAAACATGCAAGGTTGTAAATGAGTTCGGATGTAGGTACACCTCATCTCAAAAAATCCACTCTCCGGTTAAAGATAGTCGGTAGCGACCCAAAATGGCCTCCTTCCTTTTCACTACGATAGAAGGCACGAATAGATTGAACCAGTTGCAGTGACATGAATCTGGATAGAAGGCTACAAAAGATAGATATACAACATTGATGCAAATGAAGATCACTGGACTGAAACTAATAAACAAGATCAGAATTTTGTGGGATGAAGTGTGTCAAAATTGTTCAGATGAAATTATGTGCAGTAACACATGCAACAGCAGAGTGTGCATGAAGTAGTTCAGAGAACATCTAACATGAAACAAGAATGGGTAAGTTAGACTTAGATTATTTTGCAGATTTCAGTTTTAGCGTTTTCATCCTGCATTCACTCCACCATTTACTTACTCAAATTTTCTTTTTTTGCCGGGTCAAAACTCACAAATAACTGAAGAAAACCTCAAACCTAAGAAAAGATTGAGCGCGACATCCTCTTCTATCTTCACATTTGTCTCCTTTGGGGTGCCATCCTGTGATGTTCGCCCCTCAAGTACATCTCTATTCACCCTGAGCCACGAACTCCATTATATGTTGAAAATCCACCAACTAGTCGATTGTTTTCCCCTTGCAGGGACTAACCGAATATTTTCATGATTCATAGAAGTTCATCCAGCTAATTAATATGGCATACGCGAGGAGGATCCTTCACCTAAATGTGATGAGCTAGTGCTAGACATGGTTTTGCATTTCAGTTTCAAAACTGTTTAATCCATAAGCAAAATCACCGATTTTCATTGAATTTCTGCGATTTTGGTTTTCATTAATTTCGGCCAAAAGTTCTAGCAGAATTAGATGGAGATCTGAAAATTTTAAAAATAATTTGAGAAGTATTTGAATTTGCGTGTACTACTGTAATTACCAAAAATATTTTTGCTGGAAGTTAGGCAATTATTTTAGTACCGAAATCAAGATTGTGTGTACATTGTAGACCTCGAAACTGGGGCAATGGAAATTGTCACCGACTGGTTGCAGCATTGTCACGATGGCTAAGCCATTTGAGATGGATAGGCCGACCTTCTTCATGTCTCACTTGGTGGGCAGTAGGATCAAGCGGAATAAACTGAGAGGAGCTATATCAAAATTTGCTGACTCATTTTTGGGACCAATAGTTGTGTCAGTTATCTTTGGGTCAATTGCTATGAGTTGGGCTTAGGAAGAGCTACAGAAATCTTCTGATATGCGTGTGGCAGAGACTTAATGAAGGTGCAAGTTAGTTTATTATGTGTGTCTGAGCATCAGCTACTACATTTGTCATGGGCAGCATCAAGGAAAGGAACAAATGTTGCAAGGGTTACCCTGCTAAATCAGATCAAGAGGATAAAACTGCATGCCATGTGCAGAATAATTTGGTCTTGGGGTGCAGAATGTTGCCTCTGTGTTCATTGTCAGTTTTAAACCGCTAGCTGAACCTTTGATGTTCTATTGAACAAGTAGTAATGAGATGTTGAATTGTTGATGGTATTATGGGAATCTCCATTATCGCTGAGATGTACTAATATACTCCTTTAGAGCAAGTACAATAGGAGTATATGATATTGTATAGTGAGCTGGCTCTATAACTTGTAATTGACTACTATTAAGTGCAGGTGGGTGAAAGACATAAAGTCGAACTTTAATTATTCAGAGTCACACAGTTTGGATACCCGATTATAAATACCACAGGGCTGAAGAACCATACTATACACAAACTAAGACATGGCCTTACAATGTACTCGTAGTATATATCAAAATCTCTTAATGCCCATCTCAATTCTCAATACATATTAGGTTTGGGATGCATCTGGAATTTGCGTGCCAGTGGTTTCATCCCTTTGGTAAGCAAAAAATAGTGCAAGACCCTCTATGGTTGGTTGGACTCGATGTGATCCATATCTCTACACTTTTGAGGCTCCAGTTTGCACATTGCCCAAGCATATATTTCTGGCCCCGGTACACAACACAAGAACAGGCACGGCCGATGAACATATATGATACGTATAAATCTAATTCACAAATCAATCAATACAAGTGTTTTTATCTGTAGATTTGTATTCTTTGCAGGTGTCGTCAGCTTCATGTTCAGCAATACTATCCACATAACTATTCCCTGGCGGTGCATGATTCCTGGCCGAGAGAAGTCTGAACAGAGCTACCGACTGCCAAACATGGGGCCACGAACGATCCTAGCAAAAGTTTTGCTCATTTCCTACATGCTGCATCTTCCCATTCGGCTCATGACTAGCTGCCATAGGAACTAAGCGACGACACTTCTGACAGGCTGTTTGAAGAAGTTGGTAATTTGCACCTCTAAGCAAGCTCGAGCCCGCTCTGTGCCAGGACGGCAAGATGGACCTATTTGTGACGCCCATATACAAAAGTGTAATGCATCCGGGGCATACTGTAAATTTCTTTAATGAGTATACTGTGTTTATCGAACAATGTAAAATCAGCAACACATGCATCTTTTTTTTTTGAGGAAAAGAGTGATACAAATCACTCAGGTGACACAATGCAACCATCACTTAGAGAATCTCTAACCGCTTGGAAGAGTTTCGGAGTCTCCTTTATATCACTGAGGATAATAGGAAAACACGCTGATCTGCTCATCTTGTCAAGGAAAATCTCATTTGCCAACGAGGTGCAGTCCAACTCGATTGTCATACGCCCCCTGAAAATGCTCGACAGCGTCTTGATGCCAACGAGCACTGCATTCGCCTCTGTTTCCTCTGATCCATTCTCATCCTCGGTAAAGTCCATCTTATTGTGATAGAAATGAAGAGAAATAAATAAGCTTTAGTTAATGTAATAAATATACCCATTGTCATTTCTAAAATTCCAACATTAGAGAAAATAACACTTTTTGTCCTCCATGTCTCTGGCGAGTAACGCTTTGGTACCGTAACTCAAGAAACACTACATTACGGATCGTATACATGAAAATACGTTGCATCTACGGTCCAAACTATTGTCCCCTTGACGGTCACTCGCTTTGGTGTCACCACATACCCCCCAACACGGACTAGGCTCTTTTTACGGTCACACCCCTGCCGTTTCTGGAAACCAACCCGCGCCCCACTCTAGCTGTCTCTGTCCTAAATCCTCAATCCCCATCCCCAGTCGTTCTTTCCCTCTCCCTCCTCTCAATCCCCTTCCCCATATCCATGGATGGCGAGAGCGTCGAGAATGGCCGTGAGATCTCTGCTGCCAGCGGTAGCACTGCCGTTGCTGGAGGTAGCAATGTCTTTGCCCTTCCCGCTAAGCTGGTGCAAGCCGGTGGACGAAGCTGTGCGAACCCACACTGGTGGGCTGGGAGGAAGTTCATGCAGGAGGTGTGGTGGCGCGGGGAGCCAGAACTCCGACCGGATTCTGGCTATGTTCTCCTCAAGTGCATGCTGGGGATGGATGCGTTGGAGGCTCAGTACCACAATCGGGTATTGTTGGCAGTCACTTTTGGAGACCGCATCACTGAGCTAACGGCAAAGGCCAGGCTTGACGTCCTGGAAAATAGAACTTTCATCTTTCCCTCGCAGGTGTGCATCAAGGAGGCCACCCCTCAGCATGACCTTTGGCCCACCTTGAAGGAGGAGGCGACGTGCACACACATGCTCGAATCGCCAATGTGCTAGCTCCTGGATCTAGTTTGTTCTCTAGCACCGCGTGATGCAGGGTACTCCCGACGATCTGCCGTAGAAGACCACAGTGAGCTTCGAAAGGGTACCCGGGGAGGCGTGTGAGCCAGAGGCCGTGAACGCGCTCCTGAACAAGCTGGTGACAAGCTCAGCAACATGAGGCCGCTGGAGGATAAGTGCAAGCTCATCCTGGACGCGTGGTTCCACAACCCAAGCAAGGTTCCCAAGGTGTTGGAAAGGTTCCCAAGGTCCTCTGTTTGGTCCATGTTCTGTAATTCAGCTTCTTCCATGTTCCCTTGCCCAACTTGCACTTCTCTGCCTCCCATGCATGTTGTATATTCTGCTCATTCATTTGCAAATACTCATTGAACCCTATCTGCCTCCCTTGCTCATCCTGGTGGTACAACAAAAATTCACATATTTCTCTGTCCTGCGATTCTTCTCTCAGCCTCTTCTTCTCTACAACTTTTCTTCATCTCCTCCTCGTCTGACGACGCCCTTCCCACCACCGTCGCCTATACGGAGGGATGCAGCTGCACAGGTGACCGTAAGGTGAAGGGGCCGGAGAGGAAATGGTGATTTCCGATGCCCCTGTCCTCCTCTGATTTGTATTTAGTTAATCTTTACTATGAATCTACTGTGTTTGATCCGATGAAATGTGATGCTATGTCCATATGAATTGTGAATCTATGTCTCTTTTGTTGCTATGTTTCATATGTTGATCAATGCAGTTTCTCTCACGTTGCACTGATACCATAGTTTCGTGTGTGTGTGTGGGGGGGGGGGGGGGGGGAGGCACACGTTGTGAAAGCGGAGTTGTGAAGGAAGACCGGTCACTGTTCTGCGGACGTGTCCGGGCGCATCAACGGATATTTACGGGGTTCGACTGTAGATGCTCTAAGCGGATTAGAAGCCTGCTATTGTACTTGCTCTAAAGGAGTATGCTAGTACATCTCAGTGATATTGTATACTGAGCTGGCTCTATAACTTCTAATTGACTACTACCATTAAAGGCATTTGGGTGAAAGAGATAAAGCCAAACTTCAATTATTGGGAGTCACACAGTGTGGATGCCCGATTATAAATACCATAGGGCCGAAGAACCATACCATACAGAAGCTAAGGCATGGCCTTACAATGTTGTATATATAAAAGTCTCTTAATGCCCATCTCATTTCTCAATACATTGTCAGTTAGGTTTGGGATGCATCTGGGATTTGCGTGCCAGAGGTGTCATCCCTTCGGTAAGCAAAAATAGTGCAAAACCCTCTATGGTTCATTGGACTCATGTGATCCATATCTCTACACTTTTGAGGCTCGAGTTTGCACATTGCTCAAACACATTTCTGACCCCCAATGCGCTTGCATTGTACTACACAACACAAGAATCAGCACGGTCAATGAACACATATGATATAAATCTAATTGATAAATCAATATAAGTGATCTTATCTGTAGATTTGTATTCTTTGCAGGTGTCATCGGCTTCATGCCCAGCAATACTACCCACATAACTAGTCGCAGCCGGTGCACGATTCCCGGCCGAGCAAAGTCTGAACTGAGTTACCGACAACCAAACTTGGGGCCACGAACGATCCCAGCCAAAGTTTGCTCATCTGCTACGTGCTTCGTCTGCCCATTCGGTTCATGGCTAGCTGCCATAGGAACTAAGCGACGACACTTCTGACAGGCTGTTGGAAGATGACGGTGAAACAATTGTATAGTTGGTAATTCGCACCTTTAAGCAAGCTCGAGCCTGCTTTGTGCCGAGACGGCGAGATGGACCAATTTGCGATGCTCATATAGAATAGTGGAGTACATCCTGGCCTTCATGTAAATTTCTTTAATGAGTACTGTATTTATCGAACAAAGTAAAATCAGCATTACAGTTTTTATCTATACATGGGCCAGGTAATGGTTTAGAGGTTGTATTTTCTGTTTTGTGTACAACCATTTTAAGAAAAGAAAACTCTACGTGCGTACATATCTTTATCCATATGTTTTTTTTTGCGGTATTATCCATACGTTGTTTCAAAGCAGGGCCTATGTATGTATGCCAACTGTACTTCAAGTAGGCTAGCCACCATAATAAAGCAGAATAATTGGACGTTGGTTGTATAAGACGGTGGTTGAGCCGTTGAGGCACATATTGGGAACCACTTGGACGCATGTATATAAAAGACAAAATTAATAACATCCTCAAGATTATTAGTAAATTTAAAATTTTGAAAAGTTCTACATTGATTTACGGCCCTCTCAGCTGTCCAAAACTATGTCATATATTAATATGTTGTGACCTCTCAAAATATATATATATTTTTAGAATACGCACAATCATGTGTATCGTATATTCATAGAAGAAAAGGAAAGAGTCTCATCCAGAAGTCTACAATGGTGGCTGGCCTACGGCCTTTGTTACATGCAACTACTCTCTAGAGGTCCGCCTATACAGCTTTTGGAAGAAAGATGACATGTCTCCATGTAGCAGGCCCACCAGTTGCCAAGTCCGTCCCTTGTCGTAGATCCCAGATGGAGAAGCGTTGACGAAGACTATTGCGTTACGGTGTTTCCAAATTTCCCGGCAAACGAGGACGACGACGGTGTGCAAATCCTTCCCGACCATCGCCTGTGGCTGCAATGAAGCGCACCAAGGCAGTGATCTGTCCTCCGACAAGGGCATCCACTCCTCTCCTCCCAGGCAACGAACACAGGGTGCCAGACCAAGCGCACGAAGACGCAGAACACCAGCAAGTGATCAATTTGTATCCGCATCCTGGTGCGGAAGTCCACATTTGGCCAAACGCCCTCAGGTCCAGCACCTGTTCTTACATGCAAGCCAAGCGAACAATCGACACCGCAATGGAACCCAGCAGCCAGCACTCCCAGACGATCTTGGCTGCAGGATCATGCTCGCGTCCAAAAAATTCGGCTTGTAGACACAGATTGGACAACCTAACTAGTTTGCGTGCACTTTGCTGATCTCGAAATTGGGTCACGAGTTGGTTTCACTGTGTTATCGTCGAGGCTATCCAGACTGGACGGCCTTATTCAGTCAGTTTTCTTTTAGCTTGAAAAATGTTTTTATATTATAGGACGGAGGGAGTAATATAAGATCGTTTAGATTTCCCTAAAAAATCGTTTAGATCACTTACATAGGGAGTGAGTCTTAAGCTCTGTGTGTGAGGTAGATCATATATTTTTTCTTAGATATATAAAAGTCTGAAGCGCTCTGTGTGTCAGGCAGATCAACCAGCTCTCCGAATCAGCAATAGATAAGATGCGATCTTTTTTTTTCCGATAAAGGGCGAATTTATTATCTCAAATGTAGCATCAAGCAGATACAAAACATTAAAATAAGATGCGATCTGGGAATTAGGAATTAGGATTTTCTGATTTAGGAATTAGGGTTCTTCGCATTTGGCAGTTAATGTTTTTGGATTTGTAGTTCTGAACTTAAGTAGGGTTCTTTGATCCTCGTTGCCACTGCTCCGACATCCATGGTTGGGCCTTCCAGGCAACTCCACTCGGCTTGCAACCTGGTCTTCTTCTTGTGCGCCTCATCCCATAGGACAACCCAATTGAAGTGTTCGAGAGGAGCACCAAGTTGCTCATGTGCGACCCGCTCGTCGACACAACCTATATGCTACCGCTGCTAGAATCTAAAGGGCGTTTCAGACCAACTGGATGTGCCACTGTAGCCAACACATGACTATTGCTCGAAGAACTGCAAACTCCAGTGTCTTCTTCAAGGTGCTAATCACGGATATCCGGTTGGGTACAATCTAGGGGACCGACTATTTGCATGTCACATGATATTTTTGCCGTAAGTTGATTTTCCCTGCCATCCTCTTTCTCATGCGATCTCCCCTACACCCGAGGTCCTTGCGATCTCTCGCCGACATGTTGCGGGTAGTTGTGACGTCCCTGGCTTGAGCTCGGTCAATGTCCTATCCGAGCAATGGAAAGAAGAAAAAGACCACTCACCCGCACTCGTCAACCTTCTTCGCACCTCCACCGACAAACATCGTCTCCGTCTCCGGCATAGTCCTGGTGAAGCCTCGCTGGGGATGCTGCGGGCGCGATCTTGGTGAGGCCTCGCCGGGACGCTACGGGCGGCCCTCATACCCGTCTCCGTCTCGGGGCCGCTCCCCCCTTCTGCTACGAAAATTGAAATGTTGCATGCATTGTATGGTTGATATAAGAGTAAAAATAGTTGGGGTGCATTTTAGTGTCAATTTTTGTGTGGGGACATTATAGTGGCAATTTGAATACTTTTATCATCCAGATCACACTTGGACAAGATGCGCACAATGTTGTCCACCTCAACGTGATGCCAGCATGCCTCACGATCATCAATTCACCATGGCACACATGGTTGATCATGCGGTCCCGAGACAATCACACACGGGCACACCTATATTTCTCGTGTAATAAACTAGTAGTATATGACAAGGTTTTGGTTAGTTGGTAATCGTAAATGTCGGTACCCCTCGAGAAACTGCCTTACCGCACAAAAAAAATCCCAAACTTTTAAATTTGGCTGAAGTTTGTTCAGATTCAAAATTCATTAAAAAATACATTCAGTTACCCACCCGGTATTTTCCGATTAGCGCGGTAACTGGAAATCCCGGTGCCCATGGGATCTTTGTTGCATATATTGATACACAGAAGGGAGCCTTCACTTGGATATCTGATAAACACCAACAATGCAATGAGTGAGGAATTCTCAAGTAAACAAGGAAACTTCCCTAGAAAAAAGTAAACAAGGAAACCCAATCTCAAACAAATAATAGTACTCCTACCACGCACGGGCTTCTCGGTACCCTTTTGCCAAGTCCCGATCAAGAAGATAGTTGTAACACGATCAGGGCAAATACAAGTTGGAAAGATAACAGCGAAAACCCTCACGCAAAAGGTATACTAACGCAAAGATAGTTTTTGCCCTTCATTTTTGCGAATCGATCAAGAAGGTAACTGTAACACGATCAGGGCAAATAAAAGTAGGAAAGAGAGGAGAAAAAACGCTCACGCAAAAGGTATAGTACCATACTCCAATCTGCGTTTGCCTCCGATGGCATGTCAGATCGTTCACAGTTACCGCGCGCCGGACGACTGACGATCGATCGATGGAGAAGCTGCCGGACGACGTCGTCTTGGCGATCCTGATGCGCGTGGCGGGTATCCAGGACCTCTTCCGCTGCGCCGTGACGTGCACGCGATGGCGCCGCCTCATAGCGGACGCTTCTTTCCTCCGCCGCCGCTGGCCGGAGGGCGTGCGCCACCCGTCTTCCCTCATTGGCTTCTTCGCCGAGCAACGGCGCCATGACCTCCAGGGACGACAAGAAATACGGAGCGCCCCTCCGCCCGTGATGCCCCCGTCCTTTGTCCCGGCACCGTGGTCTCCTCTCGGCCCTCGCCGCCCCAACTCCGACGTCCCTGACGATCAGGCCATCCGGGCGGCACTGCTCGGCTCGCGCCACGGTCTTCTCCTCGTGCGACTCGTCCCACGCGACGAACTAATCGACGCATCCGTTAGATTCAATAGGTTGGCCCTCTTCGACCCGCTCGCCGGCACAAGTCGTGTGCTACCGCTGCTAGACACCAATGGGCACCTCAGAATCACCGGATGCGCCATTATAACAGATGCGGATCGTTGCCCGAACGAACAGCAATGCCCGGCTCCGACGTCGTCAACCTACCCAGCCTTCTTCAAGGTGCTAATCATTGGTATGTTCCAAGTTGGTGATCTGCCAGGGTACAAGTTATGCATGTTCAGTTGAAGAGGTAGGTTTAGGGTTTTGCATGGGTGGCTAACATCCAGCCTCACATCTCTTTATATAGATGATCATAATACAATTACATATGTATACAAATACGTGTATATGTATAATATGCTAGACCCTATTTTACATGCCCCCTCAATCTGAACTACATACAAGATTCAGATTGGTTTTAAAACGGTCTAGCATCTGTCGAGTAGCGGGTTTAGTAAATACATCCGCTAGCTGATCATTAGTTGAGATAAACCTGACTTCCAGTTTACCAACAACTACTCGTTCCCTCACAAAATGGAAATTTATCTCAATATGTTTGGTCCGAGTATGAAACACTGGATTCGAGATAATTAAGATCAATTAAGATGATGGACAAGCAAAATAATTAAGATCATGGACACCGGCTACAGGCTACGGCTTCTTCGTCGGATTAAGAAGATGAAATTGCAGTATGCAACTTAATTTGTGCTTTGGGTGCAGAATGTTCTCTCTGGGTTCTTTCAAGCTGCCCGTTTTGACATGTTCTTCTTTAGACATGGTGTGCTAGCTGAACAAATAGTAATGAATGGCGTCATCTGTATTATGTGAATATCAATTACGATCTAAAAAGAAAAGTATACATTTAATTGTGATTAAAATTGACATGTTTGCATCTATTACACTATATTGTTTCTTAATTCGTCAATACTTCTTGATAAACAAAGCTTAGTGAAACAGAGGATCATGGTGATCCCGTCTGATACACGAGGGCTAGATTGTGAAACATGAAAGGTTGTAAATGAGTTGGGATGTAGGTACACCTCAACTAAAAAAATCCACTCCCCGATTAAAGTTAGTTGGCAGTGAAACAAAATGGTCCTTCCTTTTCCCTATGATACGATGGAAGCCATGAATAGATTGAACCAGTAAAAATGCTAGACGTATGGGGTCCTACAAGCCTTTATGGGCTCCTTCCTAACCAACTAAACATGCCCCTTCTGGTTTTCTGGTGAGAGGGGGCCCCTCCCTCCCCTTAGTGGCCAATTTTCGTGTTTTGGCCCTTTGTTTAAAGTCTAGCCAGATCTAACCCCGGTTCAAAAGTATTTCGGGATTTGACCCTTTTTCTGCCGCCGGAGAGGCTGACGGTAGGGTAGAACAGGCTACCGTCAAGGTCCCTGACGGTAGCACTTAACTATGTCGTTACATCCGTTTGAAATAAAAAATACCCTACCGCCAAAGCTCTTGGCGGTAGGATGTGCAACATGCACCCATCGTGCAGGTTTTGCTTTTTTAGTTTAATTTGTGTTTAGCTGGTGATAGTACTGTACTATTATAGTACTATATGCTCTGAGCCAACTATCCATCACGGAGCATGCAAGCATACATGCACCTCGCCCTAGCAGCTAGCTACTGTCACTCAGTTCTGCATGGTACAGCTTTATGCTTACCTGGGGTGAAGAGAGAAGAGAGAGACGGGCTAGCCTTGGCATGCATGCATGGGGTTACCACTAGTAGTACCACTAGCTACTACTAGCTTCATATTTCACATACTTGTGGCATGCCTACCGCCGTGCTCTTTGGCGGTAGGGTTGCACAATCTATCGCCAAAGGCCCTGGCGGTAGGGTATTTTTCATTATAAATAGGTATAAAGGCACAGTTAAATCCTATCATCAGGGACCATGACGGTAGCCTATACGTCAGACACTATGACGGTAGAAAAAAAAGATCAGATTCTAAAATATTTTTGAACCGGGGTCAGATCTAGTTAAACTTTACGCAAATGGCCAAAACATGAAAATCGCCCCCCCCCCCTTAGTCCAATCACAAATTGCCAGCTCAAACTCATCCTGTAAAACTCTATAAATGCCCGTCGATGTAGCATTTCTGGTTGAACTAGTGGCGATGACATGAATCTGGATAGAACGCTACAAGAAAAATTTGCAGGCAACGGCAGGAGCACTACCAATTCATAAAAAGGCGGAAGAGGCAGGGACCAAAATCCCCAAAGTACAGTACAGAACAATGCGCTGAACCACACAGGATTCACCCAAAGCACATAAAAACTCAAACTTGATCAAAAGAGGAAAATACCAAGGAAAAGAAGAAGAATAGAAAAATAGACACGGGCAAGCCTCAAGTGATAGCTCCCAAAGCAGCGAAAGATGCGAAAAAAGATAGGGATATAACATCGATGCAAATGAAGATCACTGGACTGAAATTAATAAACAACTCCCTCTGTCTCAAAATATAAAACATTATTTGGCCTAGATCGGAATTTTATAGGAATAAGTATCTCAAACATATTAAGATGAAAATATGCGCAGTAACACATGCAGCAGCATAGTGTGCATGAAGTAGTTCGGAGAACATCTAGCTGTTGGGAAACGTAGTATTTCAAAAAAATTCCTACGATCACGCAAGATCTATCTAGGGGAAGCATAGCAACGAGCGGGGAGAGTGTGTCCATGTACCCTCGTAGACCGAAAGCGGAAGCGTTTAGTAACGCGGTTGATGTAGTCGAACGTCTTCGCGATCCAACCGATCAAGTACCGAACGCACGACACCTCCGCGATTTGCACAAGTTCAGCTCGGTGACGTCCCTCGAACTCTTGATCCAGTTGAGGCCGAGGGAGAGTTCCCTCAGCACGACGTCATGGTGACGGTGATGATGAAGCTACCGACGCAGGGCTTCGCCTAAGCACTACGACAATATGACCGAGGTGGAAAACTGTGGAGGGGGGCACCGCACACGGCTAAAGATCAACTTGTGTGTCTATGGGGTGCCCCCTCCCCCGTATATAATGGAGGGGAGGAGGAGGAGGGCTGTCCACAAGGGGCGCACCCAAGGGGGGGGGGAATCCTACTCCTAGTAGGAGTAGGTTCCCCCCTTTCCTAGTCCAAGTAGGAGAAGAGGGAAGGAGAGGGAGAAGAGAAGGAAATGGGGGGAGGGGGGGCTTAGCCCTAGTCCAATTTGGTTTGGGCTAGGAGGCGTGCGCCACACCTTGGCCTGCCTCCTCTCTTCCACCATTAGGCCCATGAGGTCCAATAACTTCTCGGGGGGGGGGGGGGGTGTTCCGGTAACTCCTGGTACTCTAAAACTTATCCGAAACGACCCGAACCATTTCGGTGTCCGAATGTAGCCTTCCAATATATGAATCTTTATGTCGCGACCATTTCGAGACTCCTCGTCATGTCCGTGATCTCATCCGGGACTGCGAACAACCTTCGGTACATCAAATCACATAAACTCATAATACGAATCGTCATCGAACGTTAAGCGTGCGGACCCTACGGGTTCGAGAACTATGTAGACATGACCGAGACACATCTCCGGTCAATAACCAATAGCGGAACCTGGATGCTCATAATGGCTCCTACATATTCTACGAAGATCTTTATCGGTCAAACCGCACAACAACATACGTTGTTCCCTTTGTCATCGGTATGTTCACTTGCCCGAGATTCGATCGTAGGTATCATCATACCTAGTTCAATCTCGTTACCGGCAAGTCTCTTTACTTGTTCCGTAATGCATCATCCCGCAATTAACTCATTAGTCACATTGCTTGCAAGGCTTATAGTGATGTGCATTACCGAGAGGGCCTAGAGATACCTCTCCGACAATCGGAGTGACAAATCCTAATCTCGATCTATGCCAACTCAACAAACACCATCGGAGACACCTGTAGAGCATCTTTATAATCACCCAGTTACGTTGTGATGTTTGATATCACACTAAGTTTTCCTCCGGTATTCGGGAGTTGCATAATCTCATAGTCATAGAAACATGTATAAG
The DNA here is from genome assembly GCF_018294505.1 of Triticum aestivum. Taxonomy (NCBI): domain Eukaryota; kingdom Viridiplantae; phylum Streptophyta; class Magnoliopsida; order Poales; family Poaceae; genus Triticum; species Triticum aestivum. The sequence goes on from NC_057794.1 coordinate 537,215,312, forward strand.
TCTTGAAGAAAGCAATAGCAATAAACTAAACAATCATAGTGCTAAGCTAACGGATGGGTCTTGTCCATCACATCATTCTCTAATGATGTGATCCCGTTCATCAAATGACAACACATGTCTATGGCTAGGAAACTTAACCATCTTCGATTAACGAGCTAGTCTTAGTAGAGGCATACTAGGGACACTTTGTTTTGTCTATGTATTCACACATGTATCAAGTTTCCGGTTAATACAATTATAGCATGAATAATAAACATTTATCATTATATAAGGAAATATAAATAACAACTTTAGTATTGCCTCTAGAGCATATTTCCTTCAGTCTCCCACTTGCACTAGAGTCAATAATCTAGCTCACATCGCCATGTGATTTAACACCAATAGTTGACATCTTTATGTGATTAGTTCACATCACCATGTGACTAATACCCAAAGGGTTTACTAGAGTCAATAATCTAGTTCACATCGCTATGTGATGAACACCCAAAGAGTGATCATGTTTTGCTTGTGAGAGAAGTTTAGTCATCGGGTCTGCCACGTCCACATGTCCTTATTCCACTAAGGATAATTTTGACCGATGTACAGTGATCCACTCCTGTATCACTATTGTACCCTCTTGCCAAACATGGTGAGGTACACAATAGGCCTGATACATAGCATAGCATACTTTATAGAACCTATGACTGAGGCATAGGGAATGACTTTTCATTCTCTTTCTATTTTCTACCGTGGTCGGGTATTGAGTCTTTACTCAACTTCACACCTTGCAACAGAGGCAAGAACTCTTTCTTTGACTGTTCCATTTTTGAACTACTTCAAAAACTTGTCAAGGTATGTACTCATTGGAAAAACTTATCAAGCGTCTTGATCTATCTCTATAGATCTTGATGCTCAATATGTAAGCAGCTTCACCGAGGTATTTCTTTGAAAAACTCCTTTCAAACACTCCTTCATGCTTTCCAGAAAATTCTACATCATTTCTGATCAACAATATGTCATTCTCAGAAAGGCTGTAGTGCTCCCACTCACTTTCTTGTAAATACAGGCTTCACCGCAAGTCTGTATAAAACTATATGCTTTGATAAACTCATCAAAGCGTATATTCCAACTCTGAGATACTTGCAACCGTCCATAAATGGATCGCTGGAGCTTGCACACTTTGTTAGCACCTTTAGGATTGAGAAAACCTTCTGGTTGTATCATATACAACACTTCTTTAATAAATCCATAAGGAATGCAATTTTGACATCCATTTGCCAGATTTCATGAAATGTGGCAATTGCTAACATGATTCGGACAAACTTTAAGCATCGATATGAGTGAGAAAATCTCATCGTAGTCAACACTTTGAACTTGTCGAATACCTGTTGTGACAATTCGAGCTTTGTAGATAGTAACACTACTATCAGCGTCTGTCTTCCTCTTGAAGATCCATTTATTCTCAATGGCTTGCCGATCATCGGGCATGTCAATCAAAGTCCATACTTTGTTCTCATACATGGATCCTATCTCAGATTTCATGGCCTCAAGCCATTTCGCGGAATCTGGGCTCATCATCGCTTCCTCATAGTTTGTAGGTTTGTCATGGTCCAGTAACATGACTTCCAGAACAGGATTACCGTACCACTCTGGTGCGTAACGTACTCTGGTAGGCCTACGAGGTTTGGTAATAACTTGATCAGATGTTTCATGATCATCATCATTAGCTTCCTCACTAATTGGTGTAGGAATTACTGGAACTGATTTCTGTGATGAACTACTTTCCAATAAGGGAGAAAGTACAGTTACCTCATCAAGTTCTACTTTCCTCCCACTCACTTCTTTCGAGAGAAACTCACTCTCTAGAAAGGATCCATTCTTAGCAACGAATATCTTGCCTTCGGATATGTGATAGAAGGTGCACCCAACAGTTTCTTTTGGGTATCCTATGAAGACACATTTCTTCGATTTGGGTTTGAGCTTATCAGGCTAAAACTTTTTTTTCACATAAGCATCGCAACCCCAAACTTTAAGAAACGACAACTTAGGTTTCTTGATAAACCACAGTTCATACGGTGTCGTCTAATAGAATGCATGGCCCAAAATGGTAGTGGTAAATCGGTAAGAGACACCATAGATCACACCATATCTAATAAAGTACGGTTACGATATTCGGACACACCGTTATGCTGTGGTGTTTCAGGTGGCATGAGTTTGTGAAACTATTCCACATTGTTTTAATTGAAGGCCAAACTCGTAACTCAAATATTCACCTCCACGATCAGATCGTAGAAACTTTATTTTCTTGTTACGATGATTTTCCACTTCACTCTGAAATTCTTTGAACTTTTCAAATGTTTTAGACTTATGTTTCATCAAGTAGATATACCCGTATCTGCTTAAATCATCTGTGAAGGTTAGAAAATAATGATACCCACCGCGAGCCTCAATACTCATTGGACCACATACATCAGTATGCATTATTTCCAATAAGTTAGTGGCTCGCTCCATTGTTCTGGAGAACGGAGTCTTAGTCATCTTGCCCATGAGGCATGGTTCGCAAGCATCAAGTGATTCATAATCAAGTGATTCCAAAAGCCCATCACCATGGAGTTTCTTCATGCGCTTTACACCAATATGACCTAAACGGTAGTGCCACAAGTATGTTGCACTATCATTTTCAACTTTGCATCTTTTGGCATCAATATTATGAATATGTGTATCACTACGATCAAGATTCAATAAACCATTCACATTGGGTGTATGGCCATAGAAGGTTTTATTCATGTAAACAGAAGAACTATTATTCTTCGACTTAAATAAATAATGTACTGCAATAAACATGATCCAATCATATTCATGCTCAACGCAAACACCAAATAACATTTATTTTAGGTTCAACATTAATCCCGAAGGTAAAGGAAGTGTGCGCTGGTGATCTTATCAACCTTGGAATAATTTCCAACACACATCGTCACCTCGCCCTTAACTAGTTTTAATTTTGCAATTCCTGTTTCGAGTTACTACTCTTAGCAACTGAACCAGTATCAAATACCGAGGGGTTGCTATAAACACTAGTAAAGTACACATCAATAACATGTACATCAAATATACCTTTGTTCACTTTGCCATCCTTCTTATCCTCCAAGTATTTGGGGTAGTTCCGCTTCTAGTGACCATTCCCTTTGTAGTAGAAGCACTTAGTTCCAGGCTTAGGTCTAGCTTTGGGCTTCTTCATGGGAGTGGCAACTTGCTTGCCATTCTTCTTGAAGTTTCCCTTTCTTTCCCTTGCCATTTTACTTGAAACTAGTGGTCTTGTCAACCATCAATATTTGATGCTTTTCCTTTATTTCTACCTTAGCCAATTTTAGCATCGTAAAGAGCTTGGGAATTGTTTCCGCTATCCCTTGCATATTATAGTTCGTCACAAAGTTTTAGTAACTCAATGATAGTGACTAGAGAACTTTGTTGATCACTATCCTATATGGAAGATAAACTCCCACTTGATTCAAGTGATTGTAGTACTCAGACATTCTGAGTATATGCTCACTAGCTGAGCTATTCTCCTCCATCTTGTAGGCAAAGTACTTTGTTAGAGGTCTTATACCTCTTAACATGGGCATGAGTCTGAAATACCCATTTCAACTCTTGAAACATCTCATATACTCCATGTTTTTCAAAACATTTTTGAAGTTCCGGTTCTAAGCCGTAAAGCATGATGCACTAAACTATCAAGTAGTCATCATACCGAGCTTGTCAAACGTCCATAACGTCTGCATTTGCTCCTGGAATAGTTCTTCACCTAGCGGTGCATCAAGGACATAATTCTTCTGTGTAGCAATGAGGATAATCCTCAGATCACGGACCAAGTCCGCATCATTTCTACTATCATCTTTCAACTTAGTTTTCTTTAGGAACATATCATATATAAAATGGGGAAGCTATACGCGAGCTATTGATCTACCACATAGATATGCAAATACTATCGGGACTAAGTTCATGATAAATTAAAGTTTAATTAATCATATTACTTACACTACTAGGAAAAGGCCTACTAATGGCGCACCAGTTTTGCCTACTAATGGCGCATCACTGGTGCGCCATTAGTAGCATGCCACTAGTAATTTTTACTAATGGCGCACCACTGGTGCGCCATTAGTATCTGGTATACTAATGGCGCACCACCAAGTGCGCCATTAGTATATAACACCATGCGCCATTAGTGTGCCTCCCAGGGGCCATATTTAACCATGTGCTTTGGCACACTAATGGCGCACTGCGGATAGATACGCCATTAGTATACTTGGCATACTAATGGCGCACTCTGTCTTGATGCGCCATTAGTATCCTTTGGCATACTAATGGCGCACTCTGTCTTGATGCGCCATCAGTATCCTTTGGCATACTAATGGCGCATCTTATGGTGATGCGCCATTAGTATGAATATTTGTTTTTTTTACTTTTCTGATTTTTGCACAGGTTACAAAATATATTATTTGACAGAATATAGACAGTAGCACACAGCAACAGCAGATTCATCGAATACAATAGAAGATTAGTCTCCGAATACAATTCATCATATTAGTCTCCGAATTCAAAAGACCGAACAAAGATAAAACATTACAAGTCTCGAGACCGCGAGTATCGAGTTTGTCTTCACATTACAAGTCGATATCAATCATCTAAACTACCATCACATAGAAGAGAGCTGCGGTCATCACGATGAGCATCATCGCGATCAAACTGGTCTTCATCCGGTTCCTCCAACGCTCCCTCCTCTCTCCCGCTAGATAGCGGGCGTATCTAGATTCGGCCTCCGCCCTAGTGGTGTACCCTTTGTAACTGTTACCGCTGAAACGGTGAACCTGTCTCCGACACTCCTCCCAGTCGTCGTAGACTCCGGGAACCTTACCCTTGTACACGACATACGACGGCATCTCTATGCACAAGCCAAACAACAGACAATACATACATAAGCAATATATAAGTATGCAACAAAAGGATCGGAAGAGAAAAGCAAGACATTAATAGCACGATTCATGGTCCTACTAATAAATAGCATCGATTACATCTAAGTTGAACGACTGTCCAAACCAAAGAGACATACAATTCATTAAAGTTTAATTACAACATGAGCCAATCAATGTTTCAGAACTACACATCACTACTTTCGACTCGACTCATGGACAGGAGCGTGGATGAAGCCGCCGTCTGTCGTGATGGTCATGAAATCACGGGCGTTGTCAGCCTGCATTTGTAGCATTCCGTCTATCTCAATGTTGGACGGTTGATATCTGAGGAAGAACTGCCCCGAGGTATGAAGGACATCTTGATGGATGATGTCCGCAAACTCCGACTGGATGCGAAAGAATTCTTGTCTGATGTCCGCGTCCTGGATTGCCGACAAGCTCGCGGCCCAATCTTTGAGATTATTTGGTAGCAGAAGGTGATGATGGTCCCTTACGATCGCCCGCATGTGATGGAGGGCGTAGTAGGCATCCTTCTGACCGCCAGGCGGCTGCTTGACGCAGCAGAACGTCGTATTGTGGGCGAACACGTGCTTGCCGTACTTACGAACTGCCCTGATGAAGGTGCCTCCAGATTTGGCGTAGCCAGGGAGAACATCATCAAGAACTTTCTTGATATTTGTGTAGTCTATCTTGGAGTTACGGTTCGGGTCGAAATACGTGGCCATGGAATATTTCGGGCTTAAGAGGATGAGTGTGCAATGTGTGTCACTGCACAGAACACGGAATGTTAGAAAAAAAGAACGATCGAAATCTAAGAAATCATATGTTACGGGGCGGTTAAGGGATGACTTACTCGGGAAAGTAAGCCACAAGGAAGTTATCCTTATCTGGGTTTGCCAGAATGACGTCTTCGAGGTGTGAACTCGCGACTTGGCGGTCCCCAGCGCTGCTCAAGAGCTTGGCACGCATGTAGAAGGGGTCGACGATCACGATGTCCGGGGTCTTGTCTCTAATGATCCGCATCTCCATACTCAGCGAAAACAACCGAACGAAGGTGTAGTGCAGCGGATGAAGGTTGAACATAGCAAAGATGTCATCAAACCGCAGGACGATCGTACCCCCGATGGCGCCATCCACAAAGCCCTTGCCCTCTGGCACCTTGGCCATGAAAACCGGGTATGCCACATCATTCTCTCTGAGACGCCGCTTCTCCAAAGAAAGAACACTGTCGTGCAGACTCCGCATAGCACCGGTTGCAGCATTGAGCATATTTGTCGGTAGCATCGCCCTACCCGCCACATGCACCCTCCTCAAGATATCCTTAGGTGAAGGTGGCCCGTCCTGAGCACGGATCGTACTCGGTGCCGGCTAGCTCACACCGGCACCCTTTTTAGTCGGCCGTTTCTGGCCCTTCTTCTTGATCTGCTGTAATGGGACCGAGTTCTGCTCACAGACCGCCTTCTTGAGCGTGTTGGGGCTGATAATATTTGGCACCTCCGCTATCTGAGGCTCGGTGAAGGCGGCAGCTGGAGGCGTCTCCTGAGAACTGAATGCCAGACGACGCCTGTTGCAATTGGGTTTCTCCGTCGTACCAGCTAGATCGCAGTCGTCTTGTTTGGGTTCTTGAGAAGGAGGCCCGCAGAACTCGTCACCGTACCCATGTTCGACAAAGTACTTATCAACGTTGGTAAATGTACCATCGTCGTCGTCGTCATCGTCCGGATCCTATGCCATATGCATGTCCGGATCCTGTGCCATAGGGATGTCCGGCATGTCCGGTAGCGTTGCGGCGTTCTTGCCATGGCTTGGCGCCGGCATGACTGGCGGTCTTGTCTGTGGGGTGGTGTCCCCCAGCCCCAAATGAATCTGGCTCTTCGGCCAAAGCAGGGGCCAGCTTACGCAGGCGCTGAGGGTCATCTCATCTTCTTCGTCGGCCCCAGCGGGTCGAATCGGAGGTAACAGCTCGTCGCAGCCTGGTAGCACCCGAACCACTTCAACCCTATACATTGTGGGTGGCATCGGATTACCATGGAACACGGGGTTGCCCGGTTGAACGATTCTGCCCTTGGCAACATTGACCAACTCGCTGCCCACGAAGTGCAGGAGAGTGCAAGGAACGTCGGCGGAGCCCTGCAAAAACATGTAGGGCGTCAGGGATGCCCAGTCAAAGGCAAGGAGATGAAGTCCTCGGCCGAGAGGCTTAGTTACCGTGATGCCGTCGAGCTCGGCTAATGTCGAGGCACCGCCAACGGCGGGCGTGCAACTGACGGAGGGGCCGCTTGCTGGCGAGGTGCCGGCCGGCGTACACCCGGGTGCATTAAGCTCCAATGCCGGCGTCGGAGACACCAATACCGCCGCCGCCGGAGACACCAATGGCGCCGCCGCCGTAGACACCAAGACCGCCGCCGCCGGAGACACCAATGGCGCCGCCTGCGTGTTGTGCGAGTTGCTGGCTGTGAAGCTGGGAATCGGGGGCGGCCCCTGTTGGCCACCCGCAATCCATGTTGTTATCCCATGAATCAAGGTAGGCATAATGCCGGTGAGCGTCAATCCCAGTTGTTGTTGCACTTGCTCTTGGACCATCTCCGGAATCCGCGCCACTTGCGCCTTGAGTGCTTCAACCTCACGCGACTGGCTTTCCGAGCTGGTCTTTTTCTCCTTTCGCCCACCAGCGGTATAGTATGCCGACCATTTTGTGGACAAGCCTTTGCCGGCCACACAACCAGCTGACGTTGGCTTACTGAGCTTATTCTTGTTTTTCATTACGTTCAACGCCCTATTCAAAGGGGTGTCGAAAGGGGAGCTCTGAGACGACCCCGCGCTACTGCTTTCTTTGTCCTGCGGAAGGAACGTGAACCATTTAGAAATATTGGGGATTAATTAGAATGCAACCATATGGAGCTAATTACGCGGGGGTGTATTCCTTACCAGAACAAGCTCAAGCTCCTTGGTCTTCGGATCCGTGGTAAGCTCCTTTGTTACCGGGTCCTCCTTGTACCGGGCCCTGAGAAAGTTCCTGGTCTGCTTGTCACTGTATTTCTCGAAGCGGGGCGGTAGGCCTTGCTCGGCACGCTTCGCGTCCTCCTTGTCCCATACAGGCTCCGCCACTCTGTAACCGCCAGGACCGAGTTGGTGGACCCCTATGTTCAACTACCGCATTTCTTTCCCCCACTTACTTGATTCGGAGGTTGCGGGGCTCTCGCACTTGATCTTGAACTCCTTGTAGTCATCTTCGCTCATCAAAGGATATTTCGCCTTGATCTTCTCATAACTATCACCTTTGTCAATCATTGCCTTCACTGTGCTTTTCCAAGTAGACAGGGCCGTGCTCATCGTCGTGAGGGCGGCACCGTTCACTTTATTACCCGAGAGGCGTGTGTTTGCGAACTCAGCGGGGAACTTGTATCGTTCGTGCAGCTTCGTGAAGAGGAGGCTGCGCAAATTCCCTCGGTCCTTATGCCTTAGGTTCTCGGTGTTGATCGAGGCGGTGCTCCGGAGAATGCACCCGAGCTGAATCGAGTACCCCTTGACTACGTGTTTGGGCGCCATCGGATGCCCGTCGGAGTTCACTTCAGCAAATTCCTCCCTGACGGTGCCGAGCACGTTCGGGCGCCGGTCCTTCCGTTGCCTCTTCGGTTGGCTGCCATCTGTGCGTGCACCGCCATCATCAGTGGTGGCATCCGCGGTGCCATCATCAGTGGTGTCATCCCCGATGCCACTAGGGGTTGTGTAGTTAGGATCGGTGTCTTCCGCGGCGTCCTCATAGCGGTGAGGTTCTTCCTCCAACTCCTGGGACAGCTCCCAGAATTGCTTGCCGCCCGAACCGCCGGCCTCATCATTGTGGGCCATGTTTCGCTCTAAATAGGAAAAAAGTTTGGTCAAAAAGTTGGTTATTGTCAAGGAACAAGATCATGGTCTCATCATTTAGGGTTTGTCGACACCGAGGCATCCTAAAAGCTAAGCTTTTATCATTTAGGGTTTGTCGACACCGAGGCACCCTAAAAGCCTAAGCGTACATCATTTAGGTTCTCATCGACACCGAGGCACCCTAAAAGCCAAGGTTTCATCATTTAGGGTTTGTCGACGCCGAGGCACCCTAAATGCTAAGTTTTCATCATTTAGGGTTTATCGATGCCGAGGCACCCTAGGTTGGGCCTAATCACTTGGCACTAATCAGTTGGCTCTATTGCCACCTATGTTGGGTTTATCATCTAGGGTTTATCGATGCTGAGGAGAATTTCTAAGTTGGGCCTAATCACTTGGCTCTATTGCCACCTATGGTTTAATGCAGCAAGAATAAAGGGGCAGTTGATCCTACTTAATTAAGTACTAAGATACCCCGGCCCATGCATTAGTAGCAAGTACCTCATATGTCCGATTTTTAGCAAAGTCATGCTAAAATTCACGGAAAATTTCAGCATGACCTTTGCTGAAAATAGGACATATGGAGTACCCGAATTTGCCGGAACGGAAGTTAATCGACATTCCGGCAAATTCAAGGGCCTCTCGGGGTACCTGCAAAATCATCACGACACGAAGGGCCTCTCAAGGGCCTCAAGCAGTAGCGGCGTCTCCCAGGACCCCATTTTTTGCTAAATTTCTTTGAGCAACAATCAGAGCAGAAAATTCAGCATATTTCTATACAACAGCACTGTAAAGATGAAGAACAGTTCTACAGCAGCCCATTTATATACAATAGCATCTTTGGTCATACCAATTTCTAAAACAATTCAAATCTGAACTGTATCTTTGGTCATACAAATCTCTGAAACTATACAAATCTGAAATATATATCTTTGATCATCATCTTTGCATGTCTTTCTCAATGCGATCACAAGTAATTTAGAGGCATCACAAGTAATTCAGAGCATCACAAGGCATTAGTAGTTCAGTACATGAACAAGTTTTACAAAGCACATCAATATGTTACAGCAAGCAAAAGTTCTAAAATTTGTTTCCCTAACTGAATTAACTGAATTTTTAGTAACCGAATAAACTGAATTTTCAAAACTGCAAGAAGCCATTTAAAAAAAATCCTCTCATCTCATATGAGGAGTGTTAATCCTAAGACTAATAGTTTGTTGTGCAGTACAACTACAGTGATGCCCTGTCCGTTTGTCCCTCCCCAACTAGATACTAGAGTAGCACTGTTGATGCCCTGTTCTTGCTGAACTTTATGACAGTATATACAACAACTTATCCTAAATGTGGCTAGAACTGCAGATTTACAAATTAAAGGACACAAACTCAAGCAAGCTTCCTGAACAATACCCTGACAGAAAACATAGGACAAGCAATGAATTTCTATAACCAGTAAGAACGAGGGGATGATTTTAGCAAGTTAAGTGCAGCTCTAGCACCCTGTGCATGAAATGTATCATGTATCAAACCATCAATTAGCTGCTGAAAAACATAAATGTACCATGTGAACATATAATACCTTCACGAGCGAATTCAATGAGTGTGAACCAACAGAGTGTGGGTCACCACAGATTGTGTAGTCAAAAACCTTCAGGACAGAGTGAAAATAGTTACAATATGCTTGCAAGTAATTTGAGGAGGGAACTACACTACACTACATACCCCAATTTGAGAAGAGCGGGAACTATAGTACACAGCACTACACTACATGGTCACTACTACTCCAATTTGGAAATAATACTCCAGGCTGCCAAAGTATAGCACAGGAGCAACGATATTAAACCTAGTAGCACTACTGAACCTAATTGAACCTAGGCAATACTCCAACTGAATGCTGGACCATGCATGTTCTCACTACTAAACCCCAAGAGGAAAACTCAATAACAAATGGAGTAACAAATTAACAAATAACAGTACACAAGAACTAAACTTTGGTTAACTGAATGCATTAGCTACTAAGCTGTCCAGATTAACAAACTACAGTGCACAAATCTCCTGTCATCATCAGTAACAAAATTCAGATTAACAGATTACTTCCATATGTCAATTTACAGTGCACAAACTTTACTGTTATCATCATCAGTAACAAAATTCAGACATTACAGGTGGAGTTGGGGGGTGAAGTAGTCACAGTAGAAGGCGTTGCAGGTGTTTATCCGCGGCCATCCCGAATCCATTCATCATTACCCAGGGAACAGAGACTGATAAATTTGTCAATTTTAGAAGAAAAGGAACGAATTACTAGCATGTCATCTCCATTCTCCATTGTCTTTCTGTCTAAACCTAGGAACACAGTCATTACTGTCTGTCTGAACCTAGGAACCTAGGAACCTAGGAACACAAGAGAGGGAGGAAGGAGGAAGGAGGAGAGGTACCTGGGCAGGAGGACGGCGGCAGCGGCTGGAGGACGGCGTCGTCGATGAACTCGAGGGCAGGGGCACCAGATGCTCCTCTCGTTGATGGGGGTTGGTGAGGAGCAGGTGGCCGGCGTCGTGGTTGGCAAGGCGGCACTGCCTCCGAGGCTCTGCCTCCGAGGAGGTGGTTGGTGCCTTGGCGGCCGGCGGTGGCGGAGGCCTGGAGGATGGAGGGACCGAGAGGGAGAGATGGAATCGGGGGGCACGGGGGCGCGGGGGCGCGGGGCGGCAGGGGTGGAGTTCGGTGAGGGTCGGGGCGGCGTCATCGTGGGTCAGGGCAGCGCACGGGTGGATCAGGTGGTGAGGGAGAGAGGGTCGAAGGGGATCTGGCGAGGGAGAGGGAGGATAGCTAGGGGGAAGCTTACGGTGTGGTGCGCCATTAGAAATCTTTTTTAGATAGCAATGGCACACCCCGCAGCGGTGCGCCATTAGAATGTTTTTTATTACAGTTCGAGCACAGGTTATATTGCACCTAACCCAATCCACATCAGAACCCGCCCACTAGCTCGACTGGTCAGCACGCAGCACACACACCAGGAGGTCTTGGGTTCAATTCCTAGGCTTTGCAATATTTTTTTTGCATTTTAAATGCTGTTTGATATTTATTTGTGTTTAAATATGTTCAAAATTGTTTAAATCATAACAGTAATATTTTTTTATAAAAAATAGTAATAATTTTAAAAAAATATGTTCAAATTTGTTACTTGAAAATATCATCGACGGCGGCGGTGGAGCGGAGGAGGGTGCGGGGGGTGCCCGTTGGCGGCGGCGGAGCGGGGGAGGGTGCGGGGGGTGCCCGTTGGTGGCGGTGTAGCGGAGGAGGGTGTGGGGGGCCGGGTGCTCGTCGTCGGCGGTGGAGGGGGATCGAGATGGAGTGTCCTCATGAATTCAAAAAGTGCCCGTGAAATTTAAAAATATTCATGATATCAAAAAGTGACCATGAAATACAATCGAGAAATGAAGACTACGATTTAAATACAATCGATCTTAGCTAGCTATCTGTTCACAATCTTCTTGCCCTTCTTTTTCGCAAATGGAGTTCTTCTGTGGAACAGACGTCCTTTAGGTAGGGTGGTCCTGCTTCTTCTTGTGGTGTGTGCTGCTACTTCATCGTCGTCGTCATGTTCGATCTTCGGGTCGCCGTACTTGTCGAAGTCTTGCTCATTGGCTACTCCATCCATTCCGATGATCTTCCTTTTTCCTCTCCTCACGACAACATGACTGGGCTTTGACGGGTCGGTAATGAAGAAGCATTGGTCCACTTGGAAAGCCAGTACCCATGGCTCATTTTTCGCGGTGATGTTTGCGCCCGCGGTCTTGGATTTGGCTTCGGGTATAACCATGGTGGTGAAATACCGGTCTTCTTTTAGGACGCTCTTGGCCCATATGACACGGAACATCAGGACCTTCTCTCCAGCGTAGCTCAGCTCCCAGATCTCCTCGATTCTTCCATAGTATCTGTCCTTGCCGTTACCGGTGTAGGATTCCATCGTTACCCCGGAGTTCTGATAACCATCGCTCTTCATGTCCTTGTTCTTGGTGTAGAATGTGTAGCCGTTGATATCGTACGCCTCATAGGTCATCAGGTTGTGCTCGGCGCCCTATGACAAGGCGAATATGAGTTGTTCTTCCGCGGAAGAATCCTCATGTAAAGGGTACGACAGAAGCTTCTGCTTGAACCAACGCGTGAAACATGAGTTGTGCTCTTTGATTATATCTTCGTCCGTCCTCTGTTGGCCTCGGTCATTGTACGTCTTCTCAATAAAGGTTTTGTGCTCTACCACCCAAGGATCGACCACGTCTATGTGTTGTAGCGTGACTAGGTTTGCTCTTTCAAAGTCGGCGAGTCGACCCTCGAAGTCGACATGCATTTCGCGGCGACCCTCATGGTGACCCCATCCAGCGAGCCTGCCAAGGTGCCTGTTGACGGGCAGACCAACGGGGTTCTCGATGCCTAGATAATTCGTGCAGTAGGATATGCACTCTTCGGTCAGAAAGCCCCTGGCTATACTTCCCTCTGGACGTGACATGTTGCGAACGTATCCTTTGATGACACCATTCATCCTTTCGAACGGCATCATGCTGTGCAGGAACGTCGGCCCGAGTTGGATGATATCCTCCACGACATGGACCAACAGATGCACCATAACGTCGAAGAATGCGGGCGGGAAGTACATCTCAAGCTCGCATAGTATCACCACGATCTCTTCCTGTAGCCTTCTGAGTTGCCTCACGCCAATCGACTTCCGAGAGATGACGTCAAAAAAGTTGCATAGGCCAAATAGCGTTTCACTGACGTGCGCGTCCATGATCCCACGGATTGCAACTAGAAGTATCTGCGTCAACAGCACGTGACAGTCGTGAGACTTCATCCCACTGAACTTCTGCTTCGCTGGGTCTAGGTATCTGCTTATCTTCCCCGCGTAACCGTAAGGAAGTTTTACTCCTACGAGGTAGGTGAAAAACTGCTCGATCTCCTCCTGACTTAGAGTGAAGCACGCGGGAGGGTAGCCACTTCCGGTCTTCTTGGCCTTTTTTCCTTTGCGACGAGTTTCTATGTCCTGCTTCGCCTCATCATCATCATCATCATCATCATCATCATCATCATCATCATCATCATCATCATTAGCGTGAAGATCCTGCCTGATGCCCATTGATTTCAAGTCTGCCCTTGCTTTCGGCCCATCTTTGGTCCTCTCTGGCATGTTGAGCAGGGTACCAAGCAGACTCTCGCACACGTTCTTCGTGATATGCATGGCATCAAGGCTGTGAGGCACACGGTGGATCTTCCAGTATGGCAAGTCCCAGAAAACAGACCTCGTTTTCCATACCTTCAGCAGCGGCTTTGGCGCCTTTCGCTTCTTTCCCGGCTCTGGCGCCTTTTGCTTCTTTCCCGGCAGTGGGCAATCTTTCCAATTTTTCAACAGCTCGTCTATTTCCTCGCTGCTCCTCGTAAGCGGGCGTTTTCGGGGTTCGGTTTCACCATCGAACAGATCCTTGCGTTTCACCATGAACACGGTTTTCGAAGACCCGGGATCTCTATCTAGCAGGCGATACGTTGTGTCATCCATGCACCTTACGCATCCAGAAAATCCGTGGACTACCTGCCCCCCAAGATATCCGTAACCGAAATAGTCGTGCACCGTCGTGAGCAGTGCGGCTCTCATAGGGAAATATTCTTTCTCTGCGGCGTCCCACGTATTGGCTGGCGTTTTCCACAGCGTCTCTAGCTCCTCTTTCAGCAGCCCCAGATACAGATTGATGTCATTCCCTGGTTGTTTCGGCCCTTCAATTAGCATACTTATGTGAATGTACTTCCTCTTCATGCACAACCATGGGGGAAGGTTGTACATCCACACAAACACAGGCCACGTGCTATGTGTGCTTCTCTGGCTGCCAAACAGATTGACTGCATCGGTGCTCGCGCCCAGCATGATGTTCCTTGGATCCTTCCCAAATTCTGGGTATTCGAAGTTCAACGCTTGCCACTGGCTCGCATCCTTAGGGTGACTCAGCATCTTGTCTTTTTTATTTATCTCCGGATCATTTCCGTCATCTTCCCGCTTCTTCTCCTCCCTATCCGCGTGCCAACGCAGGAGCTTTTCTACCTTAGGGTCCACGAAATACCGCTGCAGACGAGGAGTGATCGGAAAGTACCACACCGATTTTCGAGGAGCTTTCTTCCTCTTGTTGTATCGAGTGACGCCGCACACCGGACATATGGTAGACTCCGCGTGCTCGTCCCGATAAATGATGCAATTGTTCATGCACACATGGTATTTCACATGCGGTAAATCCAGAGGACGCACAATTTTCTTCGCCTCCTCGAAACTGGTCGGGCACTTGTTCCCCCTGGGAAGACGTTCGTGCCAGAATGACATGTTCTCGTCGAAGCATGCGTCGGTCATTTTGTGTTTTACCTTCATCTCCAGAGCCATGAGCGTTACTTTCAGGAGGGTATCCTCGGGCCTGCATCCTTCATACAATGGAGTAACCGCGTCTATCTCCAGTTGATCCAGCTTGGCTTTCTCTCGGGCGGCAGCTCTTGCGTTATCCGTCTGCTTGCGCAGCAGCTCTTGAATATGAGGGTCCTGCACCCAGCCTCCATCATCGTCTGCTCCGGCATCTTCATCTTCATGATCATGCCCTTCGTCTTGATATTCCTCATCATCATGTACGACATCTTCTACATGATGACTGTGTACAGCATCACCGTCGTGATCATGTCCTGGAGATTCTTCGTCTTCTCGCCCGCCCTCGCCGCGGTGGTACTTGTCTTGTTGCCCTTCCTCATTTCTTGCCCGGCCCCCACGGACGACTTCATAGTCATCTTCATCACCTTGCCACTGATAGCCATCCATGAAACCACGCAAGAGCAGGTGGTCCCGCACCTGCCCGGAATCCGGGTCCACAATAAGGCTCTTCAGCTTGCATCTTCGACACGGACATCTTATCTCCGTCTCGTTCTTTTGAAGCATCTCGGCCTTCGCGGAGCTCAAAAACCTATTCACGATGCCTTCGATCATCGTGCGGACCATGGTCGCCTGCGGGGTAGAGCAAAACGATATTTTAAAACCAACAAAAAATTTGGCATGACCTTCCCTAAAAATAGGACCAAAAAGAATGCATAGTGCCAAAATTCTCACCGAAACGGAAATGAATCAACATTCCGGCAAAATATTGGCAACTATCGCATTTCAAATACCGGTACCTGCAAACACAAACATATATGCAACACCACAAACACATGCAACACCACAAACATACATAGATCTAGCTAGGCCACAAAAAGTGCATGTGCACGTTGTTGGAGCGAGCTAAGGAGAAAAAAAAGTAGATCTACATCATGAAGATAGCTTTCCCCTTACTTACCTATCAAAAAAGGTAATTTCACCACTTAATTTTGATGAATCTATGGTGGAAATGAGGTGAGGAGGAGGAGGCAGCCGAAAGCTTGGAGAAGGAGGTGGAGGGAATGAAGTGGGGAAAGTGAGTGGGTAGGTGTGGGGCTGTCCAAAATATCTTGTTGGGGTCCCAGGTTACTAATGGTGCACCACCTGCACATGCGCCATTAGTAACCCTGGTTACTAATGGCGCACCTGAAGGTGGTGCGCCATTAGTAGTTTTGCAGAAAAGTAAAAAAAAAATATACTAATGGCGCACTTTTACAGGGTGCGCCATTAGTAGTCTAAACTAGTAATGGCGCACGGTGAGGCGGTGCGCCATTAGTAGTTTTGCAAAAGAAAAAAAAAAATTCAGTACTGGCGCACTCCATGTCTGGTGCGTCATTACTAGTTAGAACTAGTAATGGCGCACCAGACATAGGATGCACCATTAGTATGTATGTAAAAAAATTATCACTAGTGGCGCACCTGTTTTCTGGTGCGCCATTAGTGTCTTCCACACTAATGGCGCATCGCCAACTGGTGCGCTATTAGTATATAGTAGTGGCGCACTACTTCCCTGGTGCGCCATTAGTGTCAATCCTATCTATAGCCCTTTTCCTAGTAGTGTTAAGAACTCCCACTTAGATAGACATCCCTCTAGTCATCTAAATGATCACGTGATCCATATCAACTAAACCATGTCCGATCATCATGTGAGATGGAGTAGTTTTCAATGGTGAACATCACTATGTTGATCATATCTACTATATGATTCACACTCGACCTTTCAGTCTTAGTGTTCCGAAGCCATATATGCATATGCTAGGCTCGTCAAGTTTAACCTGAGTATTCTGCGTGTGCAAAACTGGCTTGCACCCATTGTATGTGAACGTAGAGCTTATCACACCCGATCATCACGTGGTGTCTCGGCACGACGAACTGTAGCAACGGTGCATACTCAGGGAGAACACTTGTACCTTGAAATTTAGTGAGAAATCATCTTATAATGCTACCGCCATACTAAGCAAAATAAGATGCATAAAGGATAAACATCACATGCAATCAATATAAGTGATATGATATGGCCATCATCATCTTGCGCCTTTGATCTCCATCTGCAAAGCACTATCATGATCACCATCGTCACCGGCTCGACACCTTGATCTCCATCAAAGCATCGTTGTCGTCTCGCCAACTATTGCTTCCACAACTATCGCTACCGCTTAGTGATGAAGTAAATCAATTACATGACGATTGCATTTCATACAATAAATCGACAACCATATGGCTCCTGCCAGTTGCCGATAACTGTTAAAAAACATAATCATCTCAGACAACAATTTATATATCATCACTTCTTGACCATATCACATCACAGCAAGCCCTGCAAAAATAAGTTAGACGTCCTCTACTTTGTTGTTGCAAGTTTTACATGGCTGCTACGGGCTTCTAGCAAGAACCATTCTTACCTATGCATCAAAACCACAACGTGGTATAGTGATTGCTTTTTGATCTTCAGAAAAAACTCTGTTGATTGAATCCGATTCAACTAAAGTTGGAGAATCAGACACCCGCCAGCCACCTGTGTGCAAAGCACGTCGGTAGTACCAATCTCATGAACGCGGTCATGTAATGTTGGTCCGGGCCTCTTAATGCAACAATACCACCGAATCAAGAAACAACTAGTGATGACAATCAATATGTATATACCCACGCCCACAACTCCTTTGTGTTCTACTCGTGCATATAACATCTACGCATAGACCTGGCTCGGATGCCACTGTTGGGGAATGTAGTACTTCAAAAAAAAATCCTACGATCATGCAAGATCTATCTAGGAGAAGCATAGCAACGAGCGAGGAGAGTGTGTCCACGTACCCTCGTAGACCGAAAGCGGAAGCGTTTAGTAACGCGGTTGATGTAGTCGAATGTCTTCGCGATCCAACCGATCAAGTACCGAACGCATGGCACCACCACAATCTGCACACGTTCAGCTCGGTGACATCCCTCGAACTCTTGATTCGGTTGAGGCTGAGGGAGAGTTTTGTCAGCATGACATCGTGGTGACGGTGATGATGAAGTTACCGATGTAGGGCTTCGCCTAAGCACTACGACAATATGACCGATGTGGAAAACTATGGAGGGGGGCACCACACATGGCTAAAGATCAACTTGTGTGTCTATGGGGTGCGCCCTCCCCCGTATATAAAGGAGGGGAGGAGGAGGAGGGCCAGCCACAAGGGGCCCTCCCAAGGGAGGGGGGAATCCTACTCCTAGTAGGTGTAGGTTCCCCCCTTTCCTAGTCCATGTAGGAGAAGAGGGAAGGAGAGGGAGAAGAGAAGGAAAGGGGGCCCGGCCCCCTTAGCCCTAGTCCAATTCGGTTTGGGCTAGGGGGGCACGCGCCACACCTTGGCCTGCCTCCTCTCTTCCACCATTAGTCCCATGTGGCCCAATAACTTCCGGGGGGGGGGGGGGGGTTCCGGTAACCCCCGGTACTCTGAAACTTATCCGAAAAGACCCGAACCATTCCGGTGTCCGAATGTAGCCTTCCAATATATGAATCTTTATGTCTCAACCATTTCGAGACTCACTGCGAACAACCTTAGGTACATCAAATCACATAAAATCATAATACGAATCGTCATCAAACGTTAGGCGTGCGGACCCTACGGGTTCGAGAACTATGTAGACATGACCGAGACACATCTCCGGTCAATAACCAATAGCGGACCCTGGATGCTCATAATGGCTCCTACATATTCTACGAAGATCTTTATCGGCCAAACCGCACAACAACATACATTGTTCCCTTTGTCATCGGTATGCTTACTTGCCTGAGATTCGATCGTTAGTATCAGCATACCTAGTTCAATCTCGTTACCCGCAAGTATCTCTACTCGTTTATCAGTATGCATTATTTCCAATAAGTAAGTGGCTCACTCCATTGTTCCGGAGAACAGAGTCTTAGTCATCTTGCCCATGAGGCATGGTTCACAAGCATCAAGTGATTCATAATCAAGATTCCAAAATCCCATCAGCATGGAGTTTCTTCATGTGCTTTACACCAATATGACCTAAACGACAGTGCCACAAGTATGTTGCACTATCATTAACAACTTTGCATCTTTTGGCATCAATATTACGAATATGTGTATCACTACGATCGAGATTCAATAAGCCATTCACATTGGGTGTATGACCATAGAAGGTTTTATTCATGTAAACAGAACAACAATTATTCTTCGACTTAAATGAATAATTGTATTGTAATAAACATGATCCAATCATATTCATGCTCAACGCAAACACTAAATAACATTTATTTTAGGTTCAACATTAATCCCGAAGGTAAAGGGAGTGTGCGATGGTGATCTTATCAACCTTGGAGTCATTTCCAACACACATCGTCACCTCGCCCTTAAGTAGTTTTAATTTTGCAATTCCTGTTTCAAGTTACTACTCTTAGCAACTGAACTAGTATCAAATACCGAGGGGTTGCTATAAACACTAGTAAAATACACATCAATAACATGTATATCAAATATACCTTTGTTCACTTTGCCATCCTTCTTATCCGCCAAGTATTTGGGGTAGTTCCGCTTCTAGTGACCATTCCCTTTGTAATAGAAGCACTTAGTTCCAGGCTTAGGTCTAGCTTTGGGCTTCTTCACGGGAGTGGCAACTTGCTTGCCATTCTTCTTGAAGTTTCCCTTTCTTTCCCTTGCCCTTTTACTTGAAACTAGTGGTCTTGTTAACCATCAACATTTGATGCTTTTCCTTGATTTCTACCTTAGCCGATTTCGGCATCGCGAAGAGCTTGGGAATCATTTCCTCTATCCGTTGCATATTATAGTTTGTCACGAAGTTCTAGTATCTCGATGGTAGTAACTAGAGAAATCTATCAATCACTATCTTATCTGGAAGATTAACTCCCACTTGATTCAAGTGATTGTAGTACTCAGACATTCTGAGCACATGCTCACTAGCTGAGCTATTCTCCTCCATCTTGTAGGCAAAGTACTTTGTCAGAGGTCCTATACCTCTTAACACGGGCATGAGTCTGAAATACCAATTTTAACTCTTGGAACATCTCATATATTCCATGTTGTTCAAAACATTTTTGAAGTCCCGGTTCTATGCCGTAAAGCATGGTGCACTAAACTATCAAGTAGTCATCATACCGAGCTTGTCAAACGTTCATAACGTCTGCATCTGATCCTACAATAGTTCTGTCACCTAGCGGTGCATCAAGGACATAATTCTTCTGTGTAGCAATGAGGATAATCCTCAGATCACGAACCAAGTCTGCATCATTTCTACTATCATCTTTCAACTTTGTTTTCTCTAGGAACATATCATAAATAAAATGGGGAATCTATATGCGAGCTATTGATCTACAACATAGATATGCAAATACTATCAGGACTAAGTTCATGTTAAATTAAAGTTCAATTAATCATATTACTTAAGGACTCCCACTTAGATAGACATCCCTCTAGTCATCTAAATGATCACGTGATCCATATCAACCAAACCATGTCCGATCATCACGTGAGATGGAGTAGTTTTCAATGGTGAGCATCACTATGTTGATCATATCTACTATATGATTCACGCTCGACCTTTCGGTCTCAGTGTTCTGAGGCCATATCTGCATATGCTAGGCTTGTCAAGTTTAACCCGAGTATTCTGCGTGTGCAAAACTGGCTTGCACCCATTGTATATGAACGTAGAGCTTATCACACCCGATCATCACGTGGTGTCTTGGCATGACAAACTGTAGCAACGGTGCATACTCAGGGAGAACACTTGTACCTTGAAATTTAGTGAGAGATCATCTTATAATGCTACCGCCGTACTAAGCAAAATAAGATGCATAAAGGATAAACATCACATGCAATCAATATAAGTGATATGATATGGATATCATCATCTTGCGCCTTTGATCTCCATCTCCAAAGCACTATCATGATCACCATCGTCACCGGCTCGACACCTTGATCTTCATCAAAGCATTGTTGTAATCTCGCCAACTATTGCTTCTACGACTATCGCTACCGCTTAGTGATGAAGTAAATAAATTACATGACGATTGCATTTCATACAATAAAGCGACAACCATATGGATCCTGCCAGTTGCCGATAACTGTTACAAAACATAATCATCTCATACAACAATTTATATATCATCATGTCTTGAACATATCACATCACAGCAAGCCCTGCAAAAATAAGTTAGACGTCCTCTACTTTGTTGTTGCAAGTTTTACGTGGCTGCTACGGGCTTCTAGCAAGAACCGTTCCTACGTACGCATCAAAACCACAACGTGGTATAGTGATTGCTTTTTAATATTCATAAAGAACCCTGTTCATTGAATCCGATTCAACTAAAGTTGGAGAGACAGACACCCGCCAGCCACCTGTGTGCAAAGCACGTCGGTAGAACCAGTCTCATGAACACGGTCATGGAATGTCGGTCCTGTTGGAAATATGCCCTAGAGGCAATAATAAAATGGTTATTATTATATATCCTTGTTCATGATAATTGTCTATTGTTCATGCTATAATTGTATTAATCGGAAACCATAATACATGTGTGAATACATAGATCACAACATGTCCCTAGTGAGCCTCTAGTTGACTAGCTCGTTGATCAATAGATGTTGTGGTTTCCTAACCATGGACATTGGATGTCGTTGATAACGGGATCACATCATTAGGAGAATGATGTGATGGACCCCAATCCTAAGCATAGCACAAAATCGTGTAGTTCATTTGCTAAAGCTTTTCTAATGTCAAGTATCATTTCCTTAGACCATGAGATTATGCAACTCCCGGATACCGTAGGAATGCTTTGGGTGTGCCAAATGTCACAACATAACTGGGTGACTATAAATGTGCATTACGAGTATCTCTGAAAGTATCTGTTGGGTTGGCACAAATCGAGATTGGGATTTTCACTCCGTATGACGAAGAGGTATCTCCGGGCCCACTCGGTAATGCATCATCATAATAAGATCAATGTGACTAAGGAGTTGGTCACATGATCATGCGTTACGAAACGAGTAAAGAGACTTGCCGGTAACGAGATTGAACAAGGTAAGGGGATACCGACGATCGAATCTCGAGCAAGTAACATACCATAAACAAAGGGAATTGCATACGGGATTGATTGAATCCTTGACATCATGGTTCATCCAATGAGATCATCGTGGAACATGTGGGAGCCAACATGGGTATCCAGATCCCGCTGTTAGTTATTGTCCGGAGAGATGTCTCGGTCATGTCTGCATGGTTCCCGAACCCGTAGGGTCTACACACTTAAGGTTCAGTGACGCTAGAGTTGTTATGAGAAATAGTATGTGGTTACCAAAGGTTGTTCGGAGTCCCGGATGAGACCCCGGACGTCACGAGGAGTTCCGGAATGGTCCGGAGGTGAATATCGATATATTGGACGAAGGGTAGTGGAGTCCGGAATTGTTCTGGGAGTACAGGGTGACGACGATGAAAATGGTCCTTATGAAGGGTAAATAGCAATTGGCATATCACCGTTGTGGCTTTTGCATAGGTAAGAAATGTTCTTGCTAGAAACCCATAGCAGCCACGTAAAACATGCAACAACAATTAGAGGGCGTCTAACTTGTTTTTGTAGGGTATGCTATGTGATGTGATCACTACAAAAAAGACACATGCGTGACATTTTGGGCCGAACGAAATTTTTTCTGGCATACTTATGACACTTCTATGACAATAATTATGACAAAACACGGTATCATCATAGATGTGGTGGGGTCCTACTTCTATGACAAAAAATCATGACAGAAAATGGGCTTTTCGTCCCGGGAGGGCCGGAGACGCAGCTGCATGACATTCTTTGGGCCGTCCATGGCGGAAAAAACCGTGGTAGAAGCGAGGGCGCGGAAAATATCAGGGAGTCTCCGATTACGGTGGGTGGTCGGGGGCCGAGCGATGCGCGTTTCTCTCATACATACGCGCGTGTGTGCGAGGCGTTGGGCTCTAACTGAACCCGAGCGAGGCGTTGGGCTCTAACTGAACCCGAGCGATTGCATTGCAGGCTATGCGTTACTGAACCCGAGCGATCGATCGATGGCTGTTAACTGAACCCGATCGAGCGATTTCTTCGCTACTGCTGCTAACTGAAGCCGATAAATGCTGCCTCTGGATGAACAGTGAGCGTTGCGGGGGGGGGGGGGGGGGTGGATGAATAGTTCCCGGTGGGGGTGGATGAACAGGACCCCATGGTGTTGCCCCTGGATGAACAGTACCCCCGATCGATCGAGCCGGTTGGGGCTGGATGAACATGATCCCGTGGAGGGCAGGATGAATAGGACCACCCCGTGGAGGGCAGGATGAACAGTAGAAGGTGGAGGGCAGGATGAACAGTAGCCCGTGGAGGGGTGGTTGAACAGGAGCCCTGGAGAGGGCTGGTTGAACAGTAGCCGGTGGAGTAGCGCGCGGTGGAGGCTGGATGAACAGGAGCCCGTGGATGAACAGTCGCAGGTGGAGGCTGGAGGAGGTCGACGGTGGATGAACAGTAGCTCATGGAGGCTGGAGGGGGTCGATGGTGGAGATGCACAGTATCCCGTGGAGTCCCGTTTTGCGGTACGCCACACCCCTCCCGATGAACAGGACACCCGTTTCGACCATAGCGCTCCAACACAAGTCCGTTTCCTCCGTTTTGCGGTACGCCACACCCCTCCCGATCAGCAGGATCCCTGTTTTGACCGTAGGAGGTCCGTTTCCTCCGTTTTGCGGTATGCCAGACCCCTCCCGATGAACAGGATCCCGTTTCGAACGTGTCCGGTCGAACACAAGGCTGTTTCCTCTATTCTGCGGTACGCCAGGCCTCGTTTCCATCGGCTGTTCCATCCAAGCCCTCCCGATGAACACGACGACGCATTCCGTTCTGACCCAGCCGGTTGGCTCCCCATGAACACGACGACGACGCTGTTTCTCTGTTCCGACCCAGCCATGTACACGAGCCCTGGCCGTACGTACGCGCAAGTAGGCGTTCGAGACCCCGCCCGTGTGTACGTACGTGGCCGTATTTACTTTCTTGCACCCTAGCCGCTGTACGTATGTGTACATGCTACGTGCGCGCCTCTGCTACGACACGTGCGCGCTTCTACATCGACCAGTATGTACGTACACGTTCGCGACCAGAATGACAACGCTACGTACGCTTCGACCAGGTGGGTCCCGACTGTCAGACACTTCCTTGCGTGCGAAGATGTAGCTGTTGGGTCCCAGCAGTCAGGGGGGCGAATCGGTATTTTTTTGCCCGGACGCACTTTCTTGCGTGCAAAGATGTTGCTGGTGGGTCCCAACAGTCAGGGGGAAATGTTTTTTTCGCGACATACGGTGGCCCATCCGGTGGGTCCCCGCTGTCAGGTGGAGGAATAATTATTTTGCGCGTAATAAGGAGGCACTTCCTTGCTGCGGCCGTGGACCCAGCTGTCAGCCTCTCCACGTACAGTCCACGTCTGATGGAAGCCGTTCCTTGACCACGTTGACCACGCTGCGCCGAGAGCACCAGGGCGGTGGATGACGGCGAGGCCTAGGAAGGGGACGACGCGGAGCCGGGGAAGACGCGGCAGTGGATGCCCACGCGTAGAGGAGTACGACGGTTTACTGGTTCACTGTGGTGTGAGGCTGCCGTCGCCGCAAAATAACAGGGGGTGTGGGTGAGTAGAGGGATGGCCTGGCCAGCGGTGAAAATAGTAGGGGGCGGTGAGGCCTCCGCGGCAGCACAGCCGACCACGGGAGGCAGGAGCATGCGGCACAACCGACGCTACTTTGGGCGGCTGGAGCAGAAAGACCAGAGGTTGAAGAAGCACTATGGCCGTTGGATGGACATCGTATGGTCACTGGAGCTAGAATCGTTCATATTGACTAAGTTGACAAAGCACTCCGTCCCCGTCAACTTAGTAGGCCCATAAGTCAGCCTCCCACCAAGGTGGGTCCTAACTAGCAGGGGGAGTATTCATTTTTTGTGCGTAATAAGGAGGCACTTCCTTGCGTGCGAAGATATAGCTGGTGGGTCCGACCTGTTAGCGGTGGGAATGTTTTTTCGTGAAATACAAAGGCCCTTCCGATGGGTCCCAGCTATCAGGTGGAGGAATCATTATTTTGCACGTAATAAGGAGGCATTTCCCTGCATGCGGCCGTGGACCCAGCTGTCAGCCTCTCCACGCACAGTATACTTCCGATGGTGTCGTTTGTTGACCACGTTGACCACTCCGCGCCGAGTGCATCCAAGGTGGTGGACGACGGCGAGGCCCTGGACAACAACGAGCCGGAGATGGGAAGACGCGTGAGTAGAGTCACAGACGGAGAGGTGTACGAGGGTTAACTGGTTCCGGTGCGGTGTGGTTGACAGTTGGTGGAGAAGAACAGGACGTGTGGAGGGGTGGAGGGATGGCCTGGCCAACGGTGGAGTAGCGCTTCACATCGAAGCGTGCTAAGCAGAGCTGCTAGCAGCAGGAGGCGGGAGCAGGTGGTCCCGGCGGCGCTGGAGGAAGAAGACGAGAGATTGAAAATGGATGCCGGTCGTTGGATGTAAATCCAACGGCTAACGATGTCAGAATCATTTGTTGACTAAGTTGACAAGGACTTGCATTGGCTTCGGCCTATTGGCCCACATTTCAGTCTCCAAAAATGTGGCACGTATTCAACCCAATTTTTAAGAATTTACAGTCTTTTTTGCGGGATAGAATTTACAGTCCATTTGATCTTTTTCTTTGAATTACAGTCCATTAGCTGGGCTGGGTGAACAAATAATGTAACGTCCATGCGGCCTATTTATGTTTTTCCTTTTCCTAAAAAATTACAGACCATTTGCACTTTCTCGAAATACACGATTTTGCTGGGCTCATTCTAATTATAATGTTGGGGTGGGCGCAGCAATGTTATCAAAAAATAAACAGGGGCTAAGCATTTTGTTATATATATATATATATATATATATATATATATATATATATATATCATTTTCTGTACTCTTGGGAGTATCTTCTTCCATCTTCAATATACCTCGTATATGCATTGATTTACCCCTTATCATTCTCAATATACTTAATTAAATATTCTAAGATACCTCAATACAAGTTTTGTTGAAAAAAATATCATTTACGACCTACTTTTTGCAATATACCTTTTTCAGGTACAAACAAATCAGTATATATGTAAACCTTTAAAAATATGAGGCACACATGATTTTTTTTCATCAAATCCATTTTAGGGTATCTAGTAATTATTAATTAAGTATATTAAAAATAATAATAAGCTATAAAAGATTCATCTATATGGTATATGAGGAGCGAGAGTACGTACTCCCAGGAGTACACAACCATTTTCCTATATATTATATATATATATTTGAATAACAAGTGATTTATTATTACATTGGTCCTTAAATCTTACCAAGCTTTTGTACACAATCATCAGGATTTTCGTTGCCAAAAAAATCCAGGATTTTTTTTGTTAAGAAATTATTTTTATAAGTTAACAAGATGTGAGATATTGTTTTTTTACATATGTAAGTATCTGTTAAATATATGATGACAATAACAATAATATGTAATAACATATAAATAATTTAAATATATATAATATAGTTAGAAGGGAAACATAAGTTGGACCAGGCGTTCCTATTCTTATATAGAAAAATAAAACAGACCTCTGCGTTTTCTTCAAAAAAAAATACATAAATGGGCTGCCGATGTTTCAGAAAAACTAAAACCTCGGATGGGAGGTCCATAGGCCGGTCGATACATGACGGCCCTCAAGAAACTACAAACAACTTTATGGACCTCCCATCCGAGGTCGTGGGTTGCGCATGTTAAAAAAAGAAAGCCTAGACGGGGTAGCCCAAAACCCAGCTGATACTTGCTGCCCCAGTGATAATAAATGATACATGCCCGGCTTCGTTGTGAATCTATCTCCTATAGTAACTACGTTGAAGCACCTAAAAAAATGTAACTATGTTGACAAATCCGTGGGCCCCAACATCAGTATAGCATTAGGAGGAAGTGTTTTTTCAATGAGGCACTTGCTTGTGTACGGCCGTAGACCTAGTGAGTCCCGACTGTCCGCCTCTCCACGTACAGTCCTCTCCAGATTCCTCTCGTTTGTTTAGCATGTTCACAACGGCAGACAGCGACGTCGCGGTGAGCGCACAAAGACGCAGGAGGAGACCCGACAACCTGAGGAAGTGCCTTATTACTAACGAAACAACTGAACTAGCCCAGTGGCCGAGTGACACTACCCGACAGCTGTTCTGCCCGGGTTCGATTCCACTTGTGCAGAGAAAATATCTCCAAAATTTTGCCTCTGCCTTTATAGACATGTGGGTCCCAATTGTCATCTACACACACCACGCCCCACACTTGCCAAAACTTCGTCCCTCGGTTTCTCTGTTTTTCACACACTCGACATTGTGTGGGCATTTTGAAAATAGCATATCTTTTTGACTGTGCATCATATGAAGATGTGCTATGCATGAATGTTGATCAGCATGATGTTAACTGGCTGGTAGTTCCAGTTTCGATCATGAATAAAACTTCCAGCATGATGCTAACACTGTTTGAAAAGGCCGTGTTAATATAAATGATCTGCCTATGAAAGTTGCAGTTTCTTATCTGAAACTGAACTTGGAGTTTCTTATCTGAAACTGAAACTTGCAGTTTCTTCTCTGAGATCACATTGTATGCACTTTTATACTCCTATGAAACTACATTTTTTAAGTTCCAAAAAATAGATCTCTAGAATTCATAAAATACTTCATATGCTCAATACTGCAAATCTGAAATTCAAAATACATTCATATCTGAAAGTACTCTCAAAATACACAACACAAAACACAATTCACAACCTGCAAATACTAACAACCCTAAGCGCCTCCTGACAATTCACAACCTGCCCGACTATTCCTCGGCGGCAGACAGCCGCCCCGTGAGACTATGTGAACGGCGAGGGAGAGGATGGCGGGGAAGCATCGTCGGGCCAACTGTATTTCTCCTCTTGCAGTTGGGTTCGATCGACGAAGACTCCACCGGCTCACTCTGGCACGTCACCCTCACAAACGGCACACTGTAGATGCTCGATCCTTCAATCTCTGGTGGATGCTCCATCTGGGATCGATACTCCCATCACCGCTCCCTCACGGTTGGTGAATCTGTTTGCTCCATGGCCCAGAGGAGCAGCTCTATGTACTCCCGCGCGACTCCCTCTGGGAGTATCGCTGCCTTTTCGCTTTGTTGCAGATATTTGGCCATGGATGTCACCGTCGCCGCTAGTTAGTCCTTGTTGTCAAACCAAGACTGTATCTCCAACATCCTAGCTAGCTTCGCAGGGTCGCCGTCTGCGATCCTCGCGTATCGGTTGTACTCCTCCATCGATCTACTTCTCCACAGCACCTTCACTCACTGGCGGTGGTTTTTGAATGGAAGAGGAGAGGAGCAGCGCTGGTTTTGGTTTGGAACGGGAGAGGAGCGACGCTGGTTTTGGATTGGAACAAGAGAGGAGGGGCGGTGGTTTTGAAATGGAAGAGGAGAGGAGCGGCGCTGGATTTAGATTGGAACAGGAGAGGAGCGGCGGTGGTTTAAGAGGAGAAGAGCGGAAGAGCGGCGCTGGCCTTGGAAGTATTTTTTTTGTTTTGCGTATTTTGGGTCAAAGTTTGACCACGTACTGTATTTGACAAGCAAAATGTGAATGCATGTCACAAAAAATTGTATCGTTTGGTTCATATCTGGATGTACTTTCAAATTATATTATTTTTGCAAGATATAACATATATTCTATTTGCGAAAATCATGGTCAATTATGACCTAGAATAAAAGGGAGACTAGTTAATGTGGGGCCGCTTTCTTAATTGAAGGGTAAATTGATTTTGATTTTGATCCAGTCACAGCGCACCGGCCCTCTCGTCCAATCCTAAATCGCCGCCGCACGCTCCTCTCCCTCTTCTCCATTGCAAAACCACCTCCTCTCCTCTCCATCATCTCCATTCCAAAACCACCGTCTCGCCTCTCCCTCTTCTCCATTGCAAAACCACCTCCTCTCTCCTCGGACGAGGATCCCCTGACATAGCCCATCCGGCCATTGAGACACTGACACATGGGTCCCACAGAGCGTGGGGCCCACCTGTCAGCGACCGAAAGGCAAGGGAACCTCTCCTCTCCATCATCTCCATTCCAAAACCACCGTCTCGCCTCTCCCTCTTCTCTATTGCAAGACCACCGTCTCTCCTCCCATCTTCCCAAGCTAGCACCGGACCACTCAGGAGGACATGTATGGAGGGGATGCAGCAGCGAATCTGGCAGACCGCCGGCGGCGACCAGGCAAAGTTAGCCAGGTTGAAGGAGATCCTTACTTGGTTTGACAATGAGTGGGAGATTTCGAGGACGGTGAGGGTCATGTGGCAATGTATGTGAAAGAGCGAGACAACGGCGATGATGGCGGCGATGTACTCCTCGGCGGTAGTCACGCCGCAGTCCTTCTAGTGTATCGAGTATCTCCACTGGGCGATGGAGCAGACATATTCGCCCGAGGCAAAAGTCAGGCGGAGGTGGTGGGCGTACAGGTCGAAGGTCGAGCACCCAAAGGATAACGAATCGATCGAGTACTGTCATGGGTTTGTCACGGCAGATGTCCTCGTGAAAGGACTTAGTCGTGGAGCCATCGCTACGGGTTAGCTTAAAGGGGTTAAACTGGACAAGGGGACACAAGGGGTTTTATACTAGTTCGGCCCCTTCGATGAAGGTAAAAGCCTACGTCTAGTTGTGATTGGTATTGCTAGGGTTTCGATGACTAGGGAGCGAATCCGCTTTGCCTAGCTCTCGAGTTGTTGTCCTCATCCTCAAACCGTGGCCGGGTCGTCCCTTTATATACATAGGTTGACACCTGCCGGTTTACAGATTCCCGAGGCCGGGTCATAGAGGTGCCCGGCTCGGTTTCTATTCCTCTAACTTACAATACAAGTTTATATGATAAAGTCGGTTCACATCTACAGGCTTTAACCCGCCCTTGGGCCTTGGGTATTCGTAAAGCGCCACCATCTTCATATCTTCATGGGCTTCTATCTTCATGGAGCTAACCCGAACACTCCTAGCCGGTTTACCTCCAGTAACCATATCCCCAACATTAGGCCCCAGATTGATTTGAACTTGTTCATGTCAATATTCAATACTTAGAAAAATTCTTGCCCTGGTACCTTCTATAAATCTGGTAAATCGCCGTGACGTCATCCTTTAAATCCACAATAAATCATTATGACATCATCTACCCGTTGAGGCCGAAGATATCCTTCATTAATGAACGTTCAACCCTCGAGGCGACATCCTTATTAACTATCCATTTCCAGCTCCTCGATTTATGCGCCTATCGCTTATTAGTTCACCTTATAAATAGGACCACGGGCCCTTCTCTTTTTCCCCTTCGTCTCCTTCAACTCTTCTTCCTCCTTGCGACATTTCTGTACCTGAGCGCCGCCGCCGCCACCGAGCTTTGCCTCCTCTCTCCGCCAGCCGCTGCATCAACCTGGTTGCGCCAGAAAGCTGGGGCGCTTCTTCGTTGCTTCCATCAGTCTTTGTAAGTCTTTCCCTTCCCCCCTTTGTAGATCTGTTTAGGGTTCCCTCGTTCTTCGCAGTTCATTAAAGTTCATCAGGGCTCCAGTGCGGCTCTTCCCTATTCCTCCTTATCTATGGATAAAAAACTTCAAGCTTGATATATTGCTCGTAATGGTTTACTTTCCGCTACCACAACAAACCTTTTGTATGCGAAAAACTGATCTGAACCATTATGAACTGCTTTGGGTCCAACCCTTTTAGGTCAAAATATTTTTGCTTTCCTGTCTTTTAGTAGATCCAAAATTTCCATGTCCCGTTGTGGAACCTGTTTCACCTTACTTAGTCACTTTTATCTTGGATCTGTATCCTCTTTACCACATAGGCGGTTTACCTTTGTAAGAACAACCTATCATACCATTAGTCCCCTGGTAAACCGGCAAACCCTTCTACATCCATTGTTATAATCCGGTTTAACAACATGTGTATACCTTTCTTCTGATATGACCTTGTCATTCATTATTGCATCAGCCTCCGGTCTACGCAATTTTACATAGCTGTATATCTTTATTCCGTCGCACCTTGCGTACCACCATGAATGATTTGTAAACCGGTATTTCCTTTTCAACTTTTTATTCATAATGGCCAAACAGTTTTATGCTTGCAATTGGGCTCCTTCCCGGGTTACCAAAGAATAGTTGAACGGAATGGTCAATATTGGCACTTTGCCCAAAAAAACTGAGATTCGATGGCGAGTTCTAGGAACAGAGAATCCTCCTATCCCGAGGCAGGGTGAAGTAGTGGTCTTTGTCGATGATAACCCACAAGTATAGGGGATCGCAACAGCTTTCGAGGGTAGAGTATTCAACCCAAATTTATTGATTCGACACAAGGGGAGCCAAAGAATATTCTCAAGTATTAGCAGCTGAGTTGTCAATTCAACCACACCTGGAAACTTAGTATCTACATCAAAGTGTTTAGTAGCAAAGTAATATGATAGTGGTGGTAGCAGCAACAAAAGTAAAGACAACAAAAGTAATGTTTTTGGTATTTTGTAGTGATTGTAACAGTAGCAGCGGGAAAGTAAACAAGCGAGAACCAGTATATGGAAAACTTGTAGGCACCGGATAAGTGATGGATAATTATGCCGGATGCGGTTCATCATGTAACAGTCATAACAAAGGGTGAAACAGAACTAGCTCCAATTCATCAATGTAATGTAGGCATGTATTCCGTATATAGTCATACGTGCTTATGGAAAAGAACTTGCATGACATGTTTTGTCCTACTCTCCCATGGCAGCGGGGTCCTATTGTAAACTAAGGGATATTAAGGCCTCCTTTTAATAGAGAACCGGAACAAAGCATTAGCACATATTGAATACATGAACTCCTCAAACTATGGTCATCACCGGGAGTGGTCCCGATTATTGTCACTTCGGGGTTGCCGGATCATAACACATAGTAGGTGACTATAGACTTGCAAGATAAGATAAAGAACTCACATATATTCATGAAAACATAATAGGTTCAGATCTGAAATCATGGCACTCGAGCCCTAGTGACAAGCATTAAGCATAGCAAAGTCATAGAAACATCAATCTCATAAGATAATGGATACTAGGGATCAAACCTTAACAAAACTAACTCGATTACATGATAAATCTCATCCAACCCATCACCGTCCAGCAAGCCTACGATGGAATTACTCACGCACGGCGGTGAGCATCATGAAATTGGTGACGGAGGATGGTTGATGACGACGACGGTGACGAATCCCCCTCTCCGGAGCCCCGAACGGACTCCAGATCAGCCCTCCCGACAGGTTTTAGGGCTTGGCGGCGGCTCCGTATCGTAAAACGCGATGATTTCTTCTCTTTGATTTTTTTCTCTCCGAAAGCAAATATATAGAGTTGGAGTTGGCGTCGGAGGGCATCCAGGGGGCCCACGAGGTAGGGGGCGCGCCCTAGGGGGGGCGCCCCCACCCTCGTGAGAAGGGTGTGGGCCCCCTGGTCTTTATCTTTGGCGAGGATTTATTATTATTTTTTCTAAGATGTTCCGTGGAGTTTCAGGTCATTCCGAGAATATTTGTTTTCTGCACATAAAACAACACCATTGCAATTCTTCTGAAAACAACGTCAGTCCGGGTTAGTTCCATTCAAATCATACAAGTTAGAGTCCAAAACAAGGGCAAAAGTGTTTGGAAAAGTAGATACGACAGAGACGTATCAACTCCCCAAGCTTAAACCCTTGCTTGTCCTCAAGCAATTCAGTTGACAAACTGAAAGAAAGAAAGAAAAACTTTTACAAACTCTGTTTGCTCTTGTTATTGTAACTATGTCAAGCCAGCATTCAAGTTTTCAGCATAGATCATAACTAACCACATTTGCAATAATTCTCAGGTCTCATAATTACTCATATCAATAGCATAATCAACTAGCAAGTCTTAATAATAAATCTCGGATGACAACACTTTCTCAAAACAATCATAATATGATATAACAGGATGGTATCTCGCTAGCCCTTTCTGAGACCGCAAAACATAAATGCAGAGCACCTTTAAAGATCAAGGAATGACTAGACATTGTAATTCATGGTAAAAGAGATCCAATCATAGTCATACCCAATATAAATTAACAGTGATGAATGCAAATGACAGCTGTGCTCTCCAGCTAGTGCTTTTTAATAAGAGGGTGATGACTCAACATAAAACTAAATGGATAGGCCCTTCATAGAGGGAAGCAGGGATTTGTAGAGGTGCCAGAGCTCGGTTTTGAAATAGAGATAAATTGTATTTTGAGCGGTATACTTTTCATTGTCAACGTAACAACTAAGAGATGGCGATATTTTCCATGCTAAACACATTATAGGCGGTTCCCAAACAGAATGGTAAACTTTATACTCCCCCTCCACCAACAAGCATCAATCCATGGCTTGCTCGAAAAAACGAGTGCCTCCAACATACATCAGGTCCCAGGGGGACTTTTTTTGCAATTAATTTTGATTTAGTTTGCATAAAGAATGGGACTGGGCATCCCGGTGACCAGCCATTTTCTCGTGAGTGAGGAGCGGAGTCCACTCCTCTTGAGAATAACCCGCCTAACACAGAAGATAAGGACAACCTTGGTTGATACATGAGCTATTCGAGCATACAAAACAGAATGTTTATTTGAAGGTTTAGAGTTTGGCACATACAAATTTACTTGGAACGGCAGGTAGATACCGCATATAGGAAGGTATAGTGGACTCATCTGGAATAACTTTGGGGTTTAAGGGATTGGATGCACAAGCAGTATTCCTGCTTAGTACAAGTGAAGGCTAGCAAAAGACTGGGAACCAACCAACTAGAGAGCGACAACAGCCATGTACATGCATTAAAATTAATAAACTTTGGATGCAAGCATGAGTAGGATATAATCCACCATGAACATAAATATCGTGAAGGCTATGTTGATTTTGTTTCAACTACATGCGTGAACATGTGCCAAGTCAAGTCACTTAAATCATTCAAAGGAGGATACCACCCCATCATACCACATCATAACCATCTCAATAGCATGTTGGCACACAAGGTAAATCATTATAACTCCTAGCTAATCAAGCATGGCACAAGCAACTATGATCTCTAATTGTCATTGCAAACATGTTTATTCATAATAAGCTGAATCAAGAACAAGGGACTCATCATATTTACAAAAACAAAAGAGGTCGAGTTCATACCAGCTTTTCTCATCTCAGTCAGTCCATCACATATCATCATAATTGCCTTTAACTTGCACGACCGAACGGTGTGAATAATAATAAGAGTGTACGTGCATTGGATTAAGCTAGAATCTGCGAGCATTCAATAAACAGGAGAAGACAAGGCAATATGGGCTCTTGGTTAAATCAACAATAATGCATATAAGAGCCACTTCAACAATTTAATTATGGTCTTCTCCTACTGACCCCCAAAGAAAAGAAAAGAAATAAAACTATTTACACGGGAAAGCTCCCAACAAGCAAAAGAAGAACGGGAAATATTTTTGGGTTTTCTTTTTAATTATTACTACTACAGTAGAAAAATAAACTACTACTAATTTTTTTTGGTTTTTCTTAAGGTTTATTAAACACACAAGAAGAAAGCATAAAAAGGAAAATAAACTAGCATGGATGATACAGTGAAAAAGTATAAGCACCGACATCTAGTAATGAGTGTGTGTGAACATAAATGTAATGTCGGTGAGAAATACGTACTCCCCCATGCTTAGGCTTTTGGCCTAAGTTGGTCTATTTCCACGGCTGGCCTGGCGGATACCCATAATAATAGTTGTTGGGGTCGTACTGTGATGAGGAAGAAGAAGGCTCTGATTGCCACTGGCTGGCAATCATCTCCGGATCCCACTGATAGTTAGACTGCCGTGAAGGATCAAATTGTGGTTCCGGTTCTGGCTCCTCGGCTGGTGCAGGGTTCCGGTAGGCGTGAATAGCCGTCAACGGAACAAGGTACGTGCCTACAGTCAAATCAAACAAAGAAGGAGCAGGCAGGATAATAGTCTCAGGATGATGTTTGTTAAAGAACAATTGATATTTAAGCTCTCCTGCCCTATTCTTAACAATAAAATCGTGTGCCACCATACTTTTATGATCTAGATAAACATGGGGCAGCACCTTTTCTTCCTTCTTAGCATGCCTAATAGGTATGCTAAAATGTGCAGCTAGGCGTGTAGCATAGATGCCTCCAAAAATGGGACCCTTAGTACGGTTCATACTTAACCGTCTAGCAATAATACCGCCCATACTAAAAGTGTTATCACTGTATAAGCCGTGGTGTAGAATAATTATATCAGGGATACTAAGGTTTCCACAGTTTCCACGTCCAATTAAACAATGACTAGCAAATAATGCAAATTAATGTAAAACAGGAAAATGTATGCTAGTGATTCGTGCATTGGAAACCTTCCTAATTTCTCCTACAATGATAGTATCAATAAACCCAGCCACATCATCATGATGTGGTTCTTCTGTCTTGCCCTCAAAAGGGACTAAACAAATCCGACAGAAATCATAAAGTGACATCTCCTTATGTTCATCATATAAATGAAACTTCACCGTAGGTGGTGAGTTCCTAGAATGAAAATGAAAGTTTTGCACAAAAGTATTTGTGAGTAAGAGACACTGATCGCATTGGTCGTGGAGGAAAGCGGTGAGGCCTGCATTGTGAGCCAATTCATGAAAATCTTCATAGATACCGGCTGCTCTCAAGAAATCATCGGAAGGCCATTCACACGCCCGAATCTCCGCGGTGCGCGACAAATTATACTTAGGCTTCGGTGCCTTTTCCTTTGAGCTTTGGCTTGATGAGCCCCTCAAAAATCTCCTAATTATTTTTCTGAAATAATCTGAAATTTTTAGTAACTTCAAACAAAAGTGAACCAACTTCAATAATATTGATAGCAACTACTCCTACAAGTGCCTAGAGCCTATATCAAGCATTAGAACTACTTGGAACCATATAAATTTGACATGCAAGCTCAAGAACATGGTCACCTACGCAACACAAATTTGCAAAGAATAAAGCACTAGAACAAAAACTAATTGGACCAATGGAGGAGTCACATACCAAGGAACAATCTCCCCAAGCAGTTTTGCGAGAGGTGCTTTGAGCAAGGAGATCGAAAATCACAGCAAAAGTGGCTGGAACTCGTGCTTGAGTTGGTTTTTTGGGTTTGTGTGAGACAGAGGAAGAAGATGGGTGCTGGGATAAGTGGAGGAGGGCCACCGTGGGCCCATGAGGCAGGGGGGCGCGCCCTAGGGGGGGCACCACCCTCGTGGCCAGGTGGCAGCTCTTCCCGCGGTAATTTTTGCACAATAAGTCCTCAAATATTCCTGAAAAAATCATATTAAATTGGCATGTCATTCTGATGACTTTTATTTTCGGGATATTTTTATATTGCACGAATAAGTCAGGAAACAGACAGAAAAATACTATTTTTACTTTATTTCTACTAATTAACAGAAAGTATAGAGAGGGTACAAAAGTTTGTGATTCTAGTTTCATCCATCTCATGCTCATCAAAAAGAATCCACTAACAAGGTTGATCAAGTCTTGTTAACAAACTCATTCCGATAATCATGAAACCGGAGAAGTTTCAAATATCACTAGGTTACCTCAACGGGGATATGCACATCCGCAATAATAAGAATATCATATTTCTTCTTGACAGTAGGAAGAGAAAATTCAAAACCTCCAAATATAATCGATGGAATTTTTCCAATAGAATTGATACTATGAACTTGAGGTTGTTTCCTCAGAAAGTTTACCGTATGCTCATTACCATTAACATGAAAAGTGACATTGCCTTTGTTGCAATCAATAACAGCCCCTGTAGTATTAAGAAAAGGTCTTCCAAGAATAATAGACATACTATCATCCCTGAGCCGGGAGTTTCCTTCGGGACAGCACTTCAGCGTCTTCCACAGTCTTGGGAGAGGAGGCCGCCGGAAGGGACCCGCTATCCATCACCTTCGGATCCAGCGAGTTTCCCGAAGATGAGGATCGCTCGAGGTCGGAACGAGCCGGACTGCAAGTGCATGATTCAACATGTTAAAACTATGAAGTAAAGAAGCTGGATATTTGTGTGCGTCTTTGAGTACTTACGATTCAGGGGCTTATCCTTGGGACGCCACTCTGAGCTGCTGTCAATATCCGCGCAGGGTTGTCCGCGGCGGAGGCCTTCCCCTTCTTGGACGCCTCTGCCTCCAGATGCTTGGAGGCCGCCCTTTTCTTCCTTCCCCCTCAGGGGGAGAATTGCTTCCCGCCTCCTCCTCGTCGTAGGTGGCAGGAACAGAGTGGGTTTCGGCGTCTTCGGACGTCACGTCCGAAGTGCCCTTAGGGCGGAGACCACCCCTGGTCCCCTTGGCCTTCTTCTCCGGTGCTTGATAGGGCGCCAGAACCAGCATCTTCGTCAGGGATAGCTAGTTCTTCGGGCAGCGGAGCCGGCCACTGAATCCGCTCCGCCTTCTTTGGCCAGCCCTGAAAAAACAAATAGGGAAGTTTAGACATCTTCCTTGAGTATGCAAGTAAAGGGTACACCTTGAAATACGAAAAACTTACAACACTTGCAGGATGGGCCAGGTCGTGCCCGCGGTCTTCGGCTGTCGCCGGCCACGTCTCATTGGCCTTGAAGAGCACCTTCTAGATGTCTTCGTGTGTAGTGCCGAAGAACTGTTGCAAGGTTTGGTACTTGGCCGGATCGAACTTCCACAAGTGGCAAGTCTGGCTTTGGCACAGTAGGATCCGTGGAGCGAGCATCACCTGGATCACATTGACAAGCTTGACGTCCTTGTCCACTATGCGCTTGATGCACGTCTGGAGTGCAGTCAGCTCGTCTGATGAAGACCAGTCCAGGCCCTTCTCTAGCCAGGAGGTGAGCCGCATCGGGGCGCCAGACTAGAATTCGGGAGCTGCGGCCCAGGTGGCGTCGCGAGGCTCTGTGACATAAAACCACTGTTGTTGCCACCCCTTGACGGTCTCCACGAAGGTACCTTTGGGCCATCTGACATTGGGCAACTTTCTCACCATGGCGCCTTCACACTCTTCAAGTTGGTCATCCACCACCTTGGGCTTCACGTTGAAGATCTTTAACCACAATCCGAAGTGAGGTGGGATACGGAGGAAGGACTCACACACGACAATAAATGCAATTGAGGAAGGAGTTGGGGGCCAGATCGTGGAAGTCCAGCCCAGAGTAGAACATGAGCCCATGGACAAATGGGTGGAGAGGAAATCCCAACACACGGACGAAGTGGGGGATGAACACAACCATCTCATGGGGCTCAGGGGTGGGGACGACCTGTCCCTTGGCCAGAAGCCGGTGGGCGATTTCCTTGGCTAGGTACCCGGCCTCCCGGAACCTGGTGATGTCCTTCTCCTTGACGGAGGAAACCATCCACTTGACTTGCACTCCAGATCCGGACATGGCTGGAGTGCGTCTTGGAGGTGGAAGGGATGGAAGCTTGGGCGCTGGAGCTCGAGAATGGATGGGCAGAGAGGAAGAGGGTGTGGGTGAAAGAGGTGAATCCTTATCCCTTTATAAAGGTAGTGAATATCAAGCGCCTCCCCACTCGCCTTAAAACTCGCCTATTCTCGAAGGGTCGTGCAGAGGGCGCGGTTGGATTACCCACACCCGTATTGATGAGAATCCCGTAATAAGGGGACACGATCTCTACTTTGACAAGACGTGCCAATAAAACCGCATCTTGAAACATGGAGCGGGAGGCTAAAAAACGGTTCGAAATAATGACCGGGCTATGACACGATGTCACACTACAAAAGTTGTCAGTGGATCGGACTCATAAAATATTATACTCTCTATGGATATATGTGGTGTTTGTTTTACAGAGCTGTACACGTTCTCTATTCGAGAGTTGTTTTGGAGTATTGGGAGGAGGAACCCGCCTTGCAATGCCGAAGACAATCTGTGCGCCGAACACCTCGTCATTGAAGCCTGGTTCAGGGGCTACTGAGGGAGTCCTGGATTAAGGGGTCCTTGGGCGTCCGGCCTATGGACATGGGACGGACTAATGGGCCGTGAAGATACAAGACAGAAGACTCTCTCTCGTGTCCGGATGGGACTCTCCTTGGCGTGGATGGCAAGCCTGGCGTTCGTATATGAAGATTCCTCTCTCTTGTAACCGACTTTGTACAACCCTAGGCCCCTTCGGTATCCATATAAACCGGAGGGTTTAGTCCGTAGAGGCAATCATAATCATACATGCTAGACTTCTAGGGTTTTAGCCATTACGATCTCATGGTAGATCAACTCTTATAACCCCGATACCCATCAATATTAATCAAGAAGGACATAGGTATTACCTGCATCAAGAGGGCCCGACCCTGGGTAAAACTTCGTGTCCCCTGTCTCCTGTTACCATCAACCATAGACACACAGTTCGGGACCCCTACCCGAGATCCGCCGGTTTTGACATCGACATCTATCTCTATTCACCTTGAGCCATGCACTCCATTATACGTTGTAAGAGCATCTCCAACAGCCGCTCAACACGCGACACGCTAAAAATCAGTTTGCAGTGTGCCAATCGCCTGCTTTGGCGCGACGGGGAGCGCTGGCTCCAACGGCCGCGGTAAATATAGTGCGCTCGTAGCTCCAGCAGGTAAAATGCAGCGCACACGCTCTCGCACAAACAACATATGCGCTCCAAACACAACCAAGAAGATCAAACACAAACAAAATAAATCAACAATAAATAGTTCAATTTCGTTATTACAACTCAAACAAATAGTTTATCTTTCAATACAACAAATAGTTCAACAATACA
Organism: Triticum aestivum; assembly: GCF_018294505.1. Classification (NCBI taxonomy): domain Eukaryota; kingdom Viridiplantae; phylum Streptophyta; class Magnoliopsida; order Poales; family Poaceae; genus Triticum; species Triticum aestivum. Next base: position 537,255,387 of record NC_057794.1, read on the forward strand.
ACATCAAACGCAAAAATCATGCTCTTCGTCAGCCATTCCAAGCCCACCACTCCTCAATGAGATCCTTCTGAAGATCATCATGCATTTCGGGACATAGAATGGCATGATAGGAGGCAACAAAACGGGCCACCCTTTCAGGCCTCAGCCAAACTCGCACGGGGTGTCCCAAGAGCTCGTAGTGAGAATAGTCTACATTTTGGCCACACTAATTCTCGATGATCATGTTGTGCATGATCACACAAGCATGCATGATGTACCAAAGCATCTTTTGATCCCAAAATCTAGATGGTCCTCTCACAATAGCAAATTGGGCTAGCAAAATCCCAAAATCTCTCTTCACACATTTTCTAGCCGCCGCCTGAGCATTGTGGAAATCACGATTGTTCTTACCTTTCGAGTTTTTCAACAACTTTACAAATGTTTGGCACTTTGGGTAGATGCCATCCGCAAGATAGTAGTCATATTTGTATGTAGGACCATTTGGTACAAATTGCACTGGTGTCAATTCACCATTTGCAATCTTATTCATCAGTGGTGACCGGTTGACAACATTGATGGCATTCAAAGATCCAGGCATTCCAAAAAAGCATGCCAAATCCAAGTCTCTTGATCGGCCACCACTTCAAGGATTATAGTGGAACCCTTTTTTGGTCGTGGAATTGCCCATGCCATGCCTTAGGACAATTCTTCCAACTCCAATGGATGCAATCTATTGAGCCAAGCATACTTGGGAAGCCGCAAGCTTTGTTCATCTCCAATAGCCTTGCGGTGTATTTAGCATTGGGAGATCTCAAATACTCCTATCCAAACAATTGCACAATTCTGACTGCGAAGCGCTTGACACACATGATGACTTGGCTCTCACCCATGGCCAAGTGATCATCAACTAAATCAGCGGGGATACCGTATGCCAATATACACAAAGCGGTTGTCACCTTCTGAAAGGTGCTATGCCCAAGCTCTCCAGCGGCATTCCTCCTTTGCTGAAAAAATCGGTCATGGCTCGCTAGTTTCTCTGCAATGCGCCTGAACAACTCGGTGCTCATCCTAAACCGGTGACGAAAGTACAACTCGGGGTATGTGGGATTCTCCACAAAATAGTGCTCATCAATCTGTTATGGGCATCAATCCTATCCCTCCAAATTTTCTGCCGACCCATAACCAAACCACCGTGCTTCGGTTTTTTATTGATGTGCATAGCTAGGATCATTGCAAGATCCTCCTCCTCTTCCATATCAAATTCTTCTTCGGGACAATCATATGACGAACTCGTCTACAATGTTCAATTTAAACTAGGCTATAAAAACTACAAACAACATGCACCTAATTCATGTAAAAAATGTGAAGTTGAAACAATACATACCTTGCGGGCGTTTTGTCGAACACCTTGCGGGCGCCGAGTGGCAGTGTGCGGCCGGGCGCTGTTCGTCGGAGGACTGCCGTGCGCGACGGGTGACGGTGACTAGAGGGAGATGGAGGAAGCCGCGTCAGAGCAGGGATAGGCCGGGGAAGCGCCGGAACCGTCGCCGGAAGAAATGGGGTGGCGCGGGCGGCAGCGGCTGGATGGGGTAGGTGGATTTTGATGTGTCTCCAACGTATCTACTTTTCCAAACACTTTTGCCCTTGTTTTGGACTCTAACTTGTATGATTTGAATGGAGCTAACCAGGACTGACGTTGTTTTCAGCAGAACTGCCATGGTGTTATTTTTGTGCAGAAATAAAAGTTCTCGAAATGACCTGAAAATCCACAGAGACACATTTTAGAATTAATGAAAAATATTTGCGAAAGAATCAGCATCAGGGGGCCCACACCCTGTCCATGAGGGTGCATGGTGCGCCCCCTGCCTCGTGGGCCCCCTGGGACTCCACCGACCTCAACCCCAACTCCATATATTCACGTTTGGGGAGAAAAAATTCAGGGAGAAGGATTCATCGCGTTTTATGATACGGAGCCGGCACCAAGCCCTATTCTTCCTCGGGAGGGCTGATCTGGAGTCCGTTCGGGGCTCCGGAGAGGGGAATCCGTCGCCATCGTCATCATCAACCTTCCCTCATCACCAATTTCATGATGCTCACCGTCGTGCGTGAGTAATCCCATCGTAGGCTTACTGGATGGTGATGGGTTGGATGAGATTTACCATGTAATCGAGTTAGTTTTGTTAGGGTTTGATCCCTAGTATCCATTATGTTCTAAGATTGATGTTGCTATGACTTTGCTATGCTTAATGCTTGTCACTAGGGCCCGACTGCCATGATTTCAGATCTGAACCTATTATGTTTTCATGAATATACGTGAGTTCTTGATCCTATTTTGCAAGTCAATAGTCACCTACTATGTGTTATGATCCGGCAACCCCGAAGTGACAATAATCGGGAGCACTCCCGGTGATGACCGTAGTTTGAGGAGTTCATGTATTCACTAAGTGTTAATGCTTTGGTACGGTACTCTATTAAAAGGAGGCCTTAATATCCCTTAGTTTCCAATAGGAGCCCACTGCCACGGGAGGGTAGGACAAAAGATGTCATGCAAATTCTTTTACATAAGCACGTATTACTATATTCGGAATACATGCCTACATTACATTGATGAACTGGAGCTAGTTCTGTGTCACCCTATGTTACAAATGTTGCATGAGGAATTGCATCCGACATAATTATCCATCATTGATCCATTGCCTACAAGATTTTCACATATTAATCTTTGCTTAGTTACTTTTCCGTTGCCACTGTTACGATTGCTACAAAACTGCTACTGTTACTTTTGCCACCGTTACCGTTACTTCCATACTACTTTGGTACTAAATACTTTGCTGCAGATATTAAGTCTTTCAGGTGTGGTTGAATTGACAACTCAACTGCTAATACATGAGAATATTCTTTGGCTCCCCTTGTGTCGAATCAATAAATTTGGGTTGAATACTCTACCCTCATCGAAAACTGTTGTGATCCCCTATACTTGTGGGTTATCAAGACTATTTTCTAGCGCCGTTGCCGGGGAGCATAGCTCTATTCTTTTAGTCACTTGGGATTTATATCTTTTGATCACTATGAGGAACTTGAATGATGAAAGAACCAAGATTTTTCCCTCAACTACGAGGGGAGGTAAGGAACTACCATCTAGCTCTACACTTGATTCATCTTCTGTTATGAGTAAATTTGCGACACCTACACCTGTTATCGATTCTGATATATCGCATGTTATTGATGATGCCACTTATGCTATGCATGATGCTTATGATGAAACTACTTCTATGCTTGATAATACTATGCCATTAGGTGAATTTCTTGATGAACAACTTGCTAGGGTTAGAGAGAATGAAATTATTGAAACAAACAATATTGATGAAAGTGATGATGAAGATTCTCCCGCTAGATATGAACTACCTGATGTGCCTGAGGGTTATGTTATGGATGAAGAAACTGCTAGAGACCTTTTTTCTTGCAAAGATAGATATGATCTTAAGAAACTGTTAGTTAAGCTGGAAGAAAAGTCTTTGAATGCTAGAATGAAATATGACCCTGCTTTTTCTACTTCACCTATCTGTATTTCTGATAAGGATTATGATTTCTCTATCGATCCTGAGTTAATTACTTTGGTTGAATCTGATCCTTTTTATGGCTATGAATCTGAAACTGTTGTAGCACATCTTACTAAATTGAATGATATAGCCACCCTATTCACAAATGAGGAAAAAAATTGTTACTACTATATCCTTAAGTTATTTCCGTTCTCATTAAAGGGTGATGCTAAAACATGGTTTAATTCTCTTGCTCCTGGTTGTGTGCATAGTCCCCAGGATATGATTTATTACTTCTCTGCTAAATATTTCCCGCTCATAAGAAACAAGCTGCCTTAAGGGAAATATATAATTTTGTGCAAATTAAAGAAGAGAGTCTCCCATAAGCTTGGGGGTGGCTTCTCCGATTACTTAATGCTTTGCCTGATCATCCTCTCAGGAAAAATGAAATACTTGATATCTTTTATAATGGACTAATCAATACTTCCAGAGACCACCTGGATAGTTGTGCTGGTTCTGTTTTTAGGGAAAGAACTGTGTGAGGAAGCTGAATAGCTATTGAATAATATATTGAGTAATGATAATGATTGGACACTTGCTGAACCAACTCCTGAGTCAACTCCGGAAGAAAAGAGGTATTCTATTTCTTAGTCCTGAAGATATGCAAGAGGCAAAGAAACCTAAGAAATAAAAGGGTATTAACGCTGAAGATGTTAAGAATTTACCACCTATTGAAGAAATACATGGTCTTAATAACCCGACACAGGTAGTGTCGTGGAATTGTCACGACAGATGTCCTCGTTGAAAGGACTTAGTCATGAGGCCAACACATTTAGGTGGTAGCTTGAGAGGGGTTGAGTGGGACGAGAGACGCGAGGTTTTACCCAGGTTCGGCCCCTCAAGTTGGAGGTAAAAGCCTACATCCTTCTTCATTGATATTGATGATGATGATCACGGTTACACGAGTGCTCTAACTCGAGAGCTATAGACTTGTTTGTCTAACCCTAACCTGTCTAACTTGTCTCCCTCCCCCCCTTGAGGTTCCCTTCCCCTCCTTATATATGTTGAAGGGGCGGGTTACATGTGGAGTCCTATTAGGATTAGGACTAGTCTACCTTCTAATACAAACCAGATACAAGTTCAGATCTTAACTCCATGTAAGACAAATATTCCTCACGCCTTTCCTCTTAAACCGGCCCACCATAACATAAACCGGCCTTCTGGGCCTTGGGCCTTGTCATTCGTCTGTCCCGCCCGCCGGGTTACCAGTGAATCATAAGTTTCAGTCAGGTTGTTTGTAAACCGCCAAGTCAGTGCGGGTCGCCGGTGAATGGCCAAGTCCGGCCGGGTTATACTTCGGGTCGGGTTACGCCGCGGGGTATATCCCCGACATTAGCCCCCAAGTTTAGCTTGGATTTATCCATGGTAAACTTATGCTGCAAAATAAACACAAGAAAAAATTTGAAAGGTTGTGCTCCAGGTTAAGAATTCTTGTAAACCGGCACCTGATCATCCTTAAGTCCTTGTCATTTCCTCCTTATAGAAAATCCGGGTCAATAGACCATCTTCATAATCAATTTGCTTGTAAATATTGTAAATAAAGAATCCATTTGAGTTGGCCTTCAATGCTCTGACTTGACAAAAATATTGGTCTTCAAATATTCAACTGATATTCAGCCGACTTGAAAATGTAGAACTCGCCAAGCTATGATTTCCAAAATCGGCAGGTTATAAAAACTGATAATTCCGGGTCATGATTGTTGCCAACGCTGGCTCATGATTGTTGTCAACGCCAGTTCATGATTATTGATGACGCCATGTTATGATTGTTGCAGACCCCGGGTCAATCTGGTTTATTCAAAACTGAGATTTTGAAAAAAATCTCCCTTATCTCCATATTATCTGTAGCCCCCAAGTCTTGAGAAGAACAAAGTGATGGCTTAAGAGTTGCTTCAATATAAATACTGCCACTTAAGGAGAAATCCATGTTGTTCATCCCAGTCACTTAGTAAAAACTGAATACTCCATATTATGTAGCCCCCAAGTGCCGGGTTGTCATGCTTGCAGCAGCCTGGGACTTGTAATTGCCTGATGCTCAGAAACCTTCAACCAGTGTAGCCCCCAAGGGTCGGGTCATTATGCAATAATAAGCAGGGACTTTATAAATATAATCATGCTTCATTGAAAATAACATCATATGATGTAACTCCACCATGGAGCTTGAACCCACGTCCACAAGGTTAAGAATTTTGTGCTTTACCAACTATGTAGTGGACCCTTGAATATAATGGATTAATACTTGTGTGCCTTGAATCATTGATAGGAGCAATGGGTAGCCCCCAAGGGCCGGCTCATTATGATGTGATGAGTCGGATCTTCAATAACCAATAAAAATAACTTTGCATTACCCCCAAGTGTCATGGTGCATGTTTGCAGCGGCATGAGACTTGCATATTTGATATAATCTCCATTTGAATAATGTAGCCCCCAAGTGCCAGGTCGTAAGCCTGCAGTGACTTGGGACTATTCCTTTGTAGATAAATCATATCCATTGATAAATAATAACCATCGCGCTGAAGCAACTTTGAAAACTTTAATCATAATAGTGGTTATTGATAACCATAATAATAATAATAAAAATCCAGCCATGTTTGGCTATTTGAAGATTTGAATAATATAATCCGGTTTAAAAACCCCAATCATTCAATATCATCATGAAAATCCAGCCAATTTTGGCTATGAAAGATACGAATACCTTACCAGTTGATAAGTAAATCCGGAGTTTAAATACTCGGCGGGTCTTGGCCGATGGCGACTTAATGCGCATTCATTGTAAGCCAGAATTTTTATAACCCGATGGCTGTTAGCCTTTGAGAAAATCCAAAATGGATAACCCTTTTGAAGCATCAATTTTGATGATGAGCTTGAATTTATATGTCATAATTATGCAAATCCTGCACAAAGTGTAAATAACATATGCCCTGGCGATTTAACGTCGAAAGCCAGGGTGGGTAGCCACCCGAATGCATTCTTATCCTGCACACAAGTAGATCACAAGAATCCTTGGCGGTTTACCGCAGGGCGGGTCATAATGCCCATATAGATAGCCAGGGTTTATAACCAAAGCTGTAATTGAAGATAATCAAATATGACATAGATGATACCTATGACATTGAATCACCTCGTTGGTTTAACAAATTCTTGTAGTGAGGGTGGTAACCCCAATCTTGAATATTGAGAACTCCTTCCTTAATTTGCCGGATTATGATAATAAACCATACCGGGATATAATAAACACCGGATTTTCCTTATAACACTGGCGACTTGTTAGTCAAAACCAGACCGGGTTAATGAACGCCGGATTATAACTGATCATGTACTGACAACTTGTAGTTGAAAGCCAAACCGAGTCAAGGACGCCGGTTTATCAGAAGATATTATGAACCTCAACAAAGGCGAAAAAACTTGGCAAATAGAACTCAGAAAGAACATGCGAGGCTTTTTACGAGCTGCCAGACTCTAAATCGAGGCTTTTCATGGGCTGCCAGGCCACTGAATAAACCATTTCACAAAGCCTTTTAAGATGGACCTCAATCTTTAACCAATCACGTTTTAACTTTGACAAGTTCAGGGTCTATGAGATTGACTGTCAAACGTTCGCGGGTCGTACCAGGTTTACCTGGGCGGAGTGACTTACTTAAAGAAGGTAGGTTAATCCGGGGTTTTAGGTGCGTACACCTGGCTTCCAAGCCTGGCTTAATAGCCTATTATAAGGGTGCAGACTCTTAGTTCGTTGCGAAGCAAAGAGCCCCCAAGTAACTTCCCTGGTAGCCTTATGCCGATCAAGAGGTGTAGCTATGGTTCGAATACAACCAAGCCCCCAAGTGATTTCCCTGGTGGCCTTACGCCGATCAAGAGGTGTGACTATGGTTCGAACATAGCCCCCAAGTGATATTATGAGTTATGCTCAAGGGATACCCATGTTTGAGCTGTGCTGTGCAACAAACTCTCTTTGGCCCCTTATGATAATATTGGCTTGAGAGCCGGATTACCGAAGTTACCAGAGCTATGCTCTTATGACAATATTGGCTTGATAGCCGGATCAATATGTAATCAGAACTCCGCTTTATAAACAGAAGCCCCCATGTGATCAATAATATGATAAGCCAATAAGGCAGGATAACCCATGTTTGAACCACGCGTCATGGCAACAGGTCCTCTTCGGCAACCTTTAACTTTTTGCAAGAGATAAATTCTTCTTGAATGGGGATTTTGAACCGGATATTGAAAGCTTCAATTTTTTTTGAGGGACAAATTTACCTTGAGCCGGATTTTGAACCGGATTTGAGAGCTTCAAAAATTTGTGATAAATAAATTTCCCCTGAACCGGATTGTAAACTGGAATCTTCATTTTCAGCCGGAAATTTTTTGACGGCCTTTCAACTCGAACCTGCGAGAAGTTAATTCCTTTTTGAACCGGAGATTCTTAAACCGGATTTGAGAGCTTCAGAGCTTCGTGGGAGAACAGATTTCCCTTGAACCAGATTTTAAACCGGCATTCTTCATTTTGAACCGGAAATTTTCTGACGGCCTTAAATTTTCATCCATATGGTAGTAGCCTCTAGGACCGGGTTATCTTTCCCTCCAGCGTCCTGGGTTCTTGACTTCACTGAAAAGCCGGCAACCTTTGCTGAGTCATATCATTGTAGCCTCCGAGTCTCAAGGCGACTTGAGGAGTTGGCTTGAGATTCTTCATAATTAACCGTGATATAGACCGGTTTGAATCCTGCATGGGACAACTTGCAAACCGGAGTAATTGCTCTTTTAAAGAAAGCAATATATAATTTATAAAAATATGCTGGATGGATTTCACCTGATGCGTCGGGTCAGCAATTATCACCGCGGAGTTGATGATCACCTGGTGAAACTGAAAACAATCGCGAGCGAGTCGGCCGCGGGAAACAGACAAATGAGTTGGCCGCATCATTGTAAGCCGGTGCAGACGAGTAAGTTGTCCTCCTCGTTGTAAGCCGGTGCAGACGCGTGAACCATCCGCGAGAGCGGACAGGCGAGGCGTCCGTGGTGTTGTCAACCGGTGCGGCCGCGAGAAATGGCCACGACGTTGTAAGCCGGTGTGGGAGTCCGTTGAGTAAGGACGACCTTCTGTGCTGAATGATGTTGGCGTACTTCCATCTCCGTGGTATAACACCACTTTATAATGAATAATTCTCCCGCATATAAAATACAGCAGGGCAAAGTAGTGCTTGGATGAATTAATATGTACTTAAAAGTAAATAGGGTAAATAGCACCTGATTCACTTTGATGATAAATGATCTGCACATAGACTGCTAGCATCATCTGGTACATGTACTGCGTGTTCTCTCTTTTCCTCCATACTTTTGTCTTGATATTTGGAAGGTGCTGATTTCCAGTCGTGGCTGGGCACTTAGTCAGGCCGGCCATGTAGGTCAAGCGTGACACGACGGCTCAGAAGCGATGGCGCAGGCCAGCTACAACAAAGGATCGGCTCCAGGCACAACGATTTGGAGGTGAGTCCGCTCCGACGAGGGTGCTCCGGCGGGTTGTTGAAGTGCGGTCGCGGGGCACAGCTGTTGACCGTAGTAGCCATCGTGGCTGAAACAACGGTTTAACAAAGGGTATTTGCTGACTGATCTTTCCATGGACTAGTACTCCCTCTTGCATAGTTAGATTCCCTAGCTCCCAAGTAAAGAAATAGGCCTTGTGGCCATAATTGACTGCACAAGACGTTGCCTCCTAGCCTGCAATATGTAATCAGCATGTTGCTCCCTCACGTGATTAAAACTTCATACCAAACGCAGGTTTGTACGCCCGCAGTGGTAGTCTATTGATCCAGAACCGTAGAAGCAACTCTGCAGCAAAAGAAAGGCAAAGCTGCAGAAACTCCATGGCCTCAGCGACACGGCGAGGACACAGATATAGGGTGGCTCAACCGCGAACCGAGGTGAGGCGGTCTGGCGCGGCTATGACGACGAAATTAGTGGCGTCTCTGGAGGTGCAACGTGCTAGTAGCTCCAGAAGGCACAGCGCGCGACAGCAGCAGCTCCAGAAAACAAGGTTTTGTCAGCAGCGGCTGCGGCCGGCTTGTAACAGAGGCTTGGGGCGACTCGGGGTGAAGAGGCAAATTTGACAATTTTAACCTTGGGACGAAATCAATTCACGGAATGAACTGCCCGTGAAATTATTTCACAGCACTGACCCTTTTGTGTAGCGCCCGTCACGTGGGCGCCACACCATACGGTGCAACACCCAGCTCTGGGGCGTTGCATGCCTGTCCACCGTGGCAGCCCTTGGGCCCGCACCCAGTAGTGCAGCGCCTCCGAGCTAGGCGCCACACATGTAATGTGCAGCGCCCGGCCCGTAGGCACTGCACTGTAACTTGCAAAAAAGTAGTTGCTCTCTGCTTAGCTCAGCCAGGCGTGCAACACCTCAGGGCTAGGCGTCACACTGTATAATGCAGCGCCTAGCGCTGAGGCGTTACACCCTTGGGTTGAGCTAGACAGAGAGGATGCAAAGTGTTTGCAAGCTACAGCCACTGCAGCGCCTAGCCTGGAGGCGTCACACTGTACAGTGCAACGCCTAGCTCCCGGGCGTTGCACTGTACAGTGTGGCGCCTCCAAGCTAGACGCTGCAGCGGCTGTAGCTTGCAAGCAAAGTAGTTGCTCTCTGCTTAGCTCAGCCCAGGCGTGCAATGCCTCAGGTCTAGGCGCTGCACTATACAGTGTGACGCCCAGCTCGGAGGCGTTGTACCCTTGGGCTGAGCTAAGCAGAGAGCAAACACTTTGTTTGCAAGCTACAGCCGCTGTAGCGCCTAGCTTGGAGGCGCCACACTGTACAATGCAACGCCCGGGAGCTAGGCGTTGCACTGTATAGTGTGACGCCTTCAGGCTAGGCGCTGCAGCGGCTGTAGCTTGTAAACTTGGTCATTTTCAGGTACATTGCATAATTTTCTAGAATAAGCAGTCAAAAACTTTAAGTTCACATTTCAGTCACAGTTGAACATTATTAAGACAACAAGTGCAACATAGAGGATCAAGTTCAACATTGCTAAGGCGTCAACTCCAAGTTCAACATAACTAAGACATACAAAGAGGATCAAGTTCGACATAGGGCTACCACAACTCCAAGTTCACCGACATAACAACTCCAAGTTCACCGACATAACAACTCCAAGTTCACCGACATTACAAATAAAGGACGATGGCTGGTTCCTAAGAAGAGCTAGTTTCTTGAGCGCTTTTTGGCTGCTCCCCCCTCTTGCTGGCTAACTTCTTCACCTTCCTAGGAAGAGGAACACGCTCCCGCTCCGGCTCCGATTCCTCCACGTCATCGACATTGTCATCCAAAGCCGCCATCTGCGATGTGCCGACTGTCCGTTTGCCTCTTTCGGTGAAGTCTTCAGGTGTGTACTTGTTGATTCCCTTCCTAGGCTTTAGCATGTATGCAGACCTAACCTGGTACATCCCCAAGGTCATATCATCATCAGCAACCTATGCATCAACAAAAGATATGGAAAGACCGTGTGTGAGGATATAGTTAGCAATGCATCAACAATTGGATATATATGCTCATGCCATACCTCTTGGGTGACCACACCCACATCCTCATCCTCCAAATGATCACCATGGCTCTGGCCCGAAGCGGGATCTAATGGTGTCGCCGACCTAGACCGTTCTGGTGATACATACTCGGGGTCACGACAACCAAAAAGGTTTGATAGCCGCCTTAACTTTTGGCCCTGGCGCTGCAACATGTACAAGTGAATGAGACATCGAACGTAGCAACACATGTTAAGTGCTAGTTTGAAGGAGATGTGAACCTTGATGAATGCTCGAAGTGCACCTTCTCCATCGCTTTTGCCAGCCGGGATTGTTTCAAGAATAGTCTCGGTCTCATCAGCTGCTTTCTTGATCTGGGCACGCTATGAACAGAAATGGTATTAACGTGTTAGGCAAGCGAAGATGTGAATAGTGTGAATGAAAAGCAAAGAGGGAAAATACCACAAAGTTCATCATTGGAGCTGAAGGGATCACTGAGTTGCCTTTCCTGACTAATGCGTTGTACTGGTGTTGGGCTACCTCATCAAAAACAGTGGGTTCTTCCAAAATCTCCTCAGCATACGCCGGCTTGCATACCTCCACACGGGTACTTGCAAGAAACCATGTGAGATAGTTGTTGAACGCTACAGGGCAGTGCTCACGAAGCTGGACTCCTTTTCCAGCCCTAGCTTGCTCCACACTAAGCGCAAACTGTACGACATACTTTCTGTGATGCTTGTCCCAATCCTTAATCTTCCGCTGCCTTTTCCTATCCAACCTGCAAGTTAGAAACATAATATTAGTAGCATCGAAACCGCCGAGAAGCTGCTAAGTACTCAAGGTTAATTATATCTTACGCGTGTAGCAACTTGTCCGTGTCCTCCCACTCCGGCGGATGTGCCTGGAACAAACCAAACTGACGGCGCACTCGATGTGGGAGGTGAAGCTCAACCGCCCAGTTGCATATGAGTGGGCACCGCATACGCCAGAGATCCCTATCCCTAGTGCACATCGGATTCAGCCTGAACTCTAAAGGGTTACCAAAACTATCTCCTTGAATTTCCATACGGCTCCCATATCACCTGCAAAATGGGATAGAATGCAAAATTGATATCGACTTGCAATAGAAGCATCATAATCACTTATGCAATGTCAATTCACCTGCTCAGGCGTGATCGCGTCAAGCTCGCTCTGGTACAACTTGTACATGACCGAGGGATCATCTGTCGTCTCATTTATCACATCCCACTTGTAAGCCCAAGTGGGTAGCCGTAGTAGGTCGCCTTTGTCGTCCCAATCATCGTACTTCACCTTCTTCGGACGTCCAACCGGCAAACGCTCCCAGCTCCATATGGAAAGTGCGAGCAAACAACCACCAATACCTCCAGATGACCTACAACAGGCTTCGTCCAACTGCACATAAAAGAGAACATGGTTCAATTAAGAGCAAGATCGCATTCATAATGTAGCAATGAAGTGAAAAGGAAACAACTTCATACCTGTCTATACAAGTAAGCCAGTGTCGCCGAACCCCAACTCCAATTGCTATCGAAGACGGTCAACGCCTTCAGCCACATCCATGGAGCATTCTTGCCTGTGCCATCAGCAAACATAGTCCTGGATATCACATACCACATGTAGACACGAGCATATGTCTTGACCGTGTCCTCATCAGCTTCCGGTGGGCAAGTACCAAAGTGCTCAGTAATCCACGTGAAAGTAGCACCGGCTGCGACTCTTTCCTTCTTCTTGTTTTCTGCTGCTGGTTCCGGAGGCTCCGGAGGAACCATACCGATAAGGGCATGCATCTGCGCGCGCCACCCATCGGAATCGGTGCTCATACATAGAGGATTCCCATCAATAGGAAGACCGGTGATCATAGCAATATCCTGAAGCATCACTGTCATCTCCCTGGTCCGTAGATGGAAACTATGTGTCTCCGGCCGCCAATGATCAATAAGCGCGGTGAGTGCTGGAGCATTGTTGGGTGGCGTCGACCGTCTGACCATATGAATGAAAGGGAGAAGTCCTGTCTCCCTTACATACGGTGTGTATCGCTCATCATAGAGCATCCACCCAAGGGTGACCCCGTGAGAACGAAGCTTCAAAGGTGCAAGCTCCTACAAACAAACAATTCATAACATTACATATGGGGCATTTGTGTTTGAAATAAATACGAAATTCATAAAACAGGCCACTTTCATTATTACCCGCTGCTCCACCGCCATAGCGTACGACCGGTGTTGTTTGCCCCAGTGATCATCGAGAAGCCAAACCATCCTAACAATTTTGAAAGAAAGCTTTCTTGTCAACACGATTATCTTTTGAATACAAATAAACTAAAGTACGCCTACTAGATGCAACCGTACCAATCTATGTATCCAACCATATCAAATCAAACAAAACTAATAAACTAGGATTTCACAAATAACTAGGCCTACTTCATACAAATAACTTTTCCATAAACTATGCCTACTTCATACAAATAACTCTTCCATAAACTAAACTAGGGTTCCACAAATCAAACAAACAAGGGTTGTAATACATGCAAAGTTCTAATACATGCAAGATTCAAATCTAATCTAATCAAACAAGGATTCCCCAAATCTTCAAAATATCATATTTTCTATGGATAGAAAGAAGGGGATCGGAGGAGAGTACCTTCTAGGATGGATTGGTGAAGAAATGCACAGACCAAATCGTCGGATCTGAAGGATTTGGGAGAGGGGATTGAGAGGGGGAGAGGAGGAAGCCGCCGGCGCGCCTGTTTAGTAACTGCTGGAACGAATGGGTGGGGTGGGGGGAGGGGAGGGGGATGGGGCAGCTGGCATCTAAGTCACAGTGCAGCGCCTACGGGCCGGGCGCTGCACATTACATGTGTGGCGCCTAGCTAGGTGGCGCTGCACTACTGGGTGCGGGCCCAAGGGCTACCACGGTGGACAGGCGTGCAATGCCCCAGAGCTGGGCGTTGCACCATATGGTGTGGCGCCTGCGTGGCGGGCGCTAGTGCTGCGAAATAGTTTCATGGGCAGTTCATTTCGTGAATTGATTTCGTCCCAAGGTCAGAATTGTCAAATTTACCGGGTGAAGACGACCAGTGAGGGCGGGCCGTAGCAGAACGACACGGCAGCGGCTCACAGTCCGGCCGGCTCGGGGCTGCAGAACACGAGCGGCTTGGAGGCGGCTCTGCGGCTCTGCGGAGGCGACTCGAACGTTGATGCGGCTCGTGAGGCAGCCAACAGCTTGAGGTTTCGGTCGTGATTGAAGCAGCGGCTTGGACGGGGTAGAGGCAGGCCATTGCAGCCGGAGGCGACTCAATGATTTGGAGGCCGACGCAGCCGGAGGAGGGTGTCGAGGCGCCGACGACTCGAAGACAGGCCAATGCCGCGGCGGTTCAGCGGGCGAGGAGGTGGCAGCAGGCCGGTTCTGGCACCAGCGGCAACTCGACTATAGCGGCGACCCTGTCCAGCGATGGACACCGGCAGAGCAACGACCATTCGATAGTGGAATCGTCTTCCAATCGTGGGCTGTTTTCCAATTTTTTTTAATTTTTTAAGTCCACGTACTTGTCTTTGCGTGGCTTTTGTAGTAGTACTATCCTTCACGTCCATGCATGTAGTGAAACTCTTCATGTTAGAGTAGAAGTATGCCTTTGGATTGATAGGAAGCAGCAGGAGCTGAGGAATCCATCAGACTTTCTTTTTTGCATAGATCAGCACTTGAATCCTTGATCCCTGTGCGTGTGCTAGGTCGACCCGAAGATTTCACAAGGCCACAAGCCGCCGCCGTCTTTGACACGTGACTGCTCCCGAGTAGCGACGGATTCAGACAGTTGTTTTTGAGGTAGTGACAGCGACTCGTACCATAAAGTGGCGGCTTATCTCGACGAGACTGATTTCTTGCCGATTTTGGCGGATCAGCGGTGCGACAGCGCGCAGCTGAGAGTACCCTATATGGAATTTTATAGTTGTTCTCACCACAAGTGCGCTGCCTCAAATATTCCTTTGCAGTTGTATCCGTTGACCTTGGATGCTCCTCCACTTGATTGCACAGAGGACGTATACGTGTGCCGTCGTCGCCGTAGTTACTTTTCCGACTTAAACCCGAGGTTACAAAGAATTTCCATCTTAATCTGATGAACTCGAAGTTGAAGTAGATTCTTCCGTACTGGCTTGTTAATCCGGCACATCGCGAGCTTCTCGGTCCCTAGAAAAGATCCCTCCAAGAACTCAACACCACCGTACGCAAGCCCCATGGTGGGCGCCAACTGTCATGGAATTGTCACGGCAGATGTCCTCGTTGAAAGGACTTAGTCGTGAAGCCAACGCATTTATGTGGTAGCTTGAGAGAGGTTGAGTGGGACGAGAGACGCGAGGTTTTACCCAGGTTCGGCCCCTCACGTTGGAGGTAAAAACCTACATCCTGCTTCATTGATATTGATGATGATGATCATGGTTACACGGGTGCTCTAACTCGAGAGCTATAGACTTGTTTGTCCAACCTTAACCTGTCTAACTTGTCTCCCTTCCCCCCCTTGAGGTGCCCTGCCCCTCCTTATATATGTTGAAGGGGCGGGTTACATGTGAAGTCCTATTAGGATTAGGACTAGTCTACCTTCTAATACAAACCGGATACAAGTCCAGATCTTAACTCCATGTAAGACAAATATTCCTCACGCCTTTCCTCTTAAACCGGCCCACCATAACATAAACCGACCTTCTGGGCCTTGGGCCTTGTCATCCGTATGTCCCGCCCGCTGGGTTATCAGTGAATCATAAGTTTCAGTCAGGTTGTTTGTAAACCGCCAAGTCAGTGCGGGTCACCAGTGAATCGCCAAGTCCGGCCGGGTTATACTTCGGGCCGGGTTACGCCGCGGGGTATATCCCCGACAGGTAGTAAAGGTAAATTCTCTCTATAGATTTGATAAAGGTGATATTCCTCGTAATAAATTTGCTAGCCAATGCTTGGATGAGTTTGATAATTTTATTGTTAAACAAGAAAACTTCAATGCTTATGTTGGTAGACAATTGAAACGTAATGCTTATATGGTTGAACACTTGAGTGATTATATGTCTAGAGCTAAAGGTGACCTAAAACTTATTAGTAAACATGCTTCTATTGTTACCACTCAGGTAGAACAAGTGCTTAAAGCACAAGATGATTTGCTCAATGAATTAAATGATAAGAAAAATGATAATGCTGTTAGAGTTATGACTAGAGGGAGTAGAATGACTCAGGAACCTTTGTATCTTGAGGGCCACCCTAAGAGAGTTGAGCGATATTCCTAGAGAACTAATGTTGATGCACCTAGTCCTTCTAAGAAGAAGAAAAAGAAAAATGATAGGACTTTGCATGCTTCTAGTGAACCTGTTGTTGACACACATGAGAATCCTAATGATATTTCTATTTCTCATGCTAAAACACAATCTGGTAATCAATATGAACCTAGTGATAATGATGATGTTAATGTTGATGCTCAACCTAGAAATAACAATGATGTAGAGATTGAACCTGCTGTTGATCTTGATAACCCACAATCAAAAAACCAACGTTATGATAAGTGAGACTTCGTTGCTAGGAAGCACGGTAAAGAAACAGAACCATGGGTTCAGAAACCCATGCCTTTTCCTCCTAAACCATCCAAGAAAAAGGATGATGAGGATTTTGAGAGCTTTGCTAAAATGATTAGACCTATCTTTTTGCGTATGCGTTTGACTGGTATGCTTAAAATAAATCCTTATACTAAGTATATGAAAGATATTGTTACAAATAAAAGAAAGATACCGAAAGCTGAAATTTCCACCATGCTTGCCAATTATAGTTTTAAAAGGTGGAATACCAAAGAAATTAGGAGATCCAGGAGTACCAACTATACCATGCTCCATTAAAAGAAACTATGTTAAAACTGCTTTATATGATCTTGGAGCCGGTGTTAGTGTTATGCCTCTCTCTTTATATATCGTAGAATTGATTTGAATAAGTTTACACCTACTGAAACATCTTTGCAAATGGCCGATAAATCAACTGCTATACCTGTTGGTATTTGTCTGGATGTGCCTGTTGTGGTTGCAAACTTTACTATTTTAACGTACTTTGTTATTTTTGACATTTCCAAGGACGATAGTATGTCAATTATCCTTGGTAGACCCTTTTTGAATACTGCAGGGGCTGTTATTGATTGCAACAAAGCCAATGCCACTTTTTAATGGTAATGAGCATACGGTACACTTTTCGAGGAAACAATCTCAAGTCCACAGTATCAATTATATCGAAATTTTTTCAATGATTACTATTGGAGGTTTCGAATTCCCTCTTCCTACTATCTATAAGAAATATGATATTCTTATTGTTGGGGACATACATATCCCCCTTGAGGTAACCTAGTGTTATTTGAAAATTCTCTGGTTTCATGTTATTTGGAAAGAGTTTGTTAACAAGACTCGATCAACCTTGTTAGTGGATTCCTTTTGATGACCACGAGATGGATGAAGGTAGAAAGCACAACTCTCTGTACCCTCCTTTTACTTTCTGTTATTTAGATTAAATAAGGCAAAAATAGTATTTTCTGTCTGTTTTTTGAATTATCCTTGCAATAAAAATACCCCAAAAATAAAAGTTCAACAAATGACCTGAAAATGAAATATGATTTTTTAGAATATTTAAGAATTTCTGGCACTCAGAACACCAGGGGGCCCACCATTTGGCCACGAGGGCACAGGGCGCGCCCACTGCTTTGTGGGCCCCACGTGGACCCCTCCACTTATTCCAGCACCCACTCACTTCATCTTCCTCCAGAAAAAATCCTCCCATAGCTCAAACCCGTGTTCTAGCTCATCTTGCTGCCATCTTCGATCTCTTTGCTCAAAGCTCCATTCACAAAACTATTTTGGGGGATTGTTCCTCGGTATGTGACTCCTCCAAAGCTCCAATTAGTTTTTGTTCTGGTGCTTTATTTATTGAAAATTTTTGTTGCCAAGGTAACCCTGTTCTTGAGCTTTCATGTCGAATTTATATGGTCCAAAGTAGTTTTAATGCATGATATAGCCTCTAGGCACCTATGGGAGTAGTTTCTATCAATCTTGTTGAGTTTGGTTCACTTTTATTTTGAGTCACTAAAAAATTTTGTGCATAGTCCTCAGGATATGATTTATTACTTCTCTCCTAAATATTTCCCCGCTCATAAGAAACAAGCTGCCTTAAGGAAATATATAATTTTGTGCAAATTAAAGAAGAGAGTCTCCCACAAGCTTAGGGGAGGCTTCTCCGATTACTTAATGCTTTGCCTGATCATCCTCTCAAGAAAAATGAAATACTTGATATCTTTTATAATGGACTAACCGATGCTTCCAGAGACCACCTAGATAGTTATGTTGGTTGTGTTTTCAGGGAAAGAACTGTTGAGCAAGCTGAATTGCTATTGAATAATATATTGAGTAATGATAATGATTGGACACTTCCTGAACCAACTCCTAAGACAACTCCGAAGAAAAGGGGTATTCTATTTCTCAGTACTGAAGATATACAAGAGTCAAAGAAACCTATGATAGAAAAGGGTATTAAAGCTGAAGATATTAAGAATTTACCACCTATTGAAGAAATACATGGTCTTAATAACCCGACACAGGTAGTAAAGGTAAATTCTCTCTATAGATTTGATGAAGGTGACATTCCTCGTAATAAGTCTGCTAGCTAATGCTTTGATGAGTTTGATAATTTTATTGTTATACAAGAAAACTTCAATGCTTATGTTGGTAGACAATTGAAACGTAATGCTTATATGGTTGAACACTTGAGTGATTATATGTCTAGAGTTAAAGGTTACCTTAAACTTATTAGTAAACATGCTTCTATGGTTACCACTCAGATAGAACAAGTGCTTAAATCACAAGATGAATTGCTCAATGAATTAAATGATAAGAAAAATGATAATGATGTTAGAGTTATGACTAGAGGGGGTAGAATGACTCAGGAGCCTTTGTATCCTGAGGGCCACCCTAAGAGAGTTGAGCAAGATTCTTAGAGAACTAATGTTGATGCACCTAGTCCTTCTAAGAAGAAGAAAAAGAAAAATGATAGGACTTTGCATGCTTCTAGTGAACCTCTTGTTGACACACCTGAGAATCCCAATGATATTTCTATTTCTGATGCTGAAACACAATCTGGTAATGAACATGAAACTAGTGATAATGTTAATGATGATGTTCATGTTGATGCTCAACCTAGCAATAATAATGATGTAGAGATTGAACCTGCTGTTGATCTTGATAACCCACAACCAAAGAATCAACATTATGATAAGAGAGACTTCGTTGCTAGGAAGCACGGTAAAGAAAGAGAACCATGGGTTTAGAAACCCATGCCTTTTCCTCCTAAACCATCCAAGAAAAAGGATGATGAGGAATTTTAGCGCTTTGCTGAAATGATTAGACCTATCTTTTTGCGTATGCGTTTGACTGATATGCTTAAAATGAATCCCTATGCTAAGTACATGAAAGATATTGTTTCAAATAAAAGATAGATACCAGAAGCTGAAATTTCCACCATGCTTGCCGGTTATACTTTTAAAGGTGGAATACCTAAGAAACTAGGAGATCCAGGAGTACCAACTATACCATGCTCCATTTAAAGAAAATATGTTGAAACTGCTTTATGTGATCTTGGAGCCGGTGTTAGTGTTATGCCTCTATCTTTATATAGTAGACTTGATTTGAATAAGTTGACACCTTTTGAAATATCTTTGCAAATGGCCGATAAATCAACTGCTATACCTGTCGGTATTTGTGAGGATGTGCTTGTTGTGGTTGCAAACGTTACTATTTTAACAGACTTTGTTATTCTTGATATTCCCAAGGACGATAGTATGTCGATTATCCTTGGCAGACCCTTTTTGAGTACTGCAGGGGCTGTTATTGATTGCAACAAAGGCAATATCACTTTTCATCTTAATGGTAATGAGCATACGGTACACTTTCCGAGGAAACAACCACAAGTCCACAGTATCAATTCTATTGGAAAAATTTCAACGATTACTATTGGAGGTTTTGAACTCCCTTTTCCTACTGTCAAGAAGAAATATGATATTCTTATTGTTGGGGACATACATATCCCCGTTGAGGTAACCTAGTGTTATTCGAAAATTCTCCTATTTCATGTGATTCAGAAAGAGTTTGTTAACAAGACTTGATCAACCTTGTTAGTGGATTCCTTTTGATGAGCACGAGATGGATGAAGTTAGAAAGGACAACTCTCTGTACCCTCCTTTTACTTTCTGTTATTTAGATTAAATAAAGCAAAAATAGTATTTTCTGTCTGTTTTCTGAATTACCCTTGGACTAAAAATACCTCGAAAATAAAAGTTCTCCAAATGTCCTGGAAATGAAATGTGATTTTTTGTAGAATTTTTAAGAATTTCTGGCACTAAGAACACACCAGGGGGACACCATTTGGACATGACGGTACAGGGCGCGCCCACCCACCCACCCCCCGGGTGCGCCCCCTGCCTCGTGGGCCCCACATGGACCCCTCCACTTATTCCAGCACCCACTCACTTCGTCTTCCTCCAGAAAAATCCTCCCAGAGCTCAAACCCGTGTTCTAGCTCATCTTGCTGCCATTTTCGATCTCTTTGCTCAAAGCTCTATTCACAAAACTGTTTGGGGAGATTGTTCTTCGGTATGTGACTCCTCCAATGGTGCAATTAGTTTTTGTTCTAGTGCTTTATTTATTGCAAATTTTTGCTGCTAAGGTGACCCTGTTCTTGAGCCTGCATGTCAAATTTATATGGTCCAAAGTAGTTTTAATGCATGATATAGCCTCTAGGCACTTGTGAGAGTAGTTGCTATCAATATTGTTGAGTTTGATTCACTTTTATTTTGAGTCACTAAAAATTTCAGAAAGTTTTCAGAGAAAGAAAATGATGAAGAGATTATTTGTGACGCCCCCAATTTGACGGTACACTAATCATACACGCAAACGTGTACGATCAAGATCAGGGACTCATAGGAAGATATCACAACACAACTCTACAAATAAAATAAGTCATACAAGCATCATATTACAAGCCAAGGGCCTCGAAGGCTCGAATACAAGAGCTCGATCATAGACGAGTCAGCGGAAGCAACAATATCTGAGTATAGACATAAGTTAAACAAGTTTGCCTTAAGAAGGCTAGCACAAACTGGGATACAGATCGAAAGAGGCGCAGGCCTCCTGCTTGGGATCCTCCTAAACTACTCCTGGTCGTCGTCAGCGGGCTGCACGTAGTAGTCCGCACCTCCCGAGTAGTAGTAGTCGTCATCGACAGTGGCGTCTGGCTCCTGGAGTCCATCGTCTGGTCGCAGCAATCGGGTATAGAAAGGGGAAAATGAGGGAGCAAAGCAACCGTGAGTACTCATCCAAAGTACTGGCAAGCAAGGAGCTACACTACATTTGTATGCATTGGTATCAAATGAAATAAGGGTATCATATGTGGACTGAACTGCAGAATACCGGAATAAGAGGGGGATAGCTAGTCCTATCGAAGACTAAGCTTCTGGTAACCTCCATCTTGCAGCAGAAGGAGACAGTAGATGGTAAGTTCACCAAGTAGCATCGCATAGCATAATCTTAACCGATGGTCCTCCCCTCGTCGGCCTATGAGAGAGCGATCATCGGTTATATCTGGCACTTGGAAGGGTGTGTTTTATTAAGTATCCGGTTCTAGTTGTCATAAGGTCAAGTACAACTCCAAGTCGTCCTGTTACCGAAGATCACGGCTATTCGAATAGATTAACTTCCCTGCAGGGGTGCACCACATAACCCAACACGCTCGATCCCATTTGGCCGGACACACCTTCCTAGGTCATGCCCGGCCTCGGAAGATCAACACGTCGCAGCCCTACCTAGTCACAACAGAGAGGCCAACACGCCGGTCTAAATCCTATGGCGCAGGGGTCTGGGCCCATCGCCCATTGCACACCTGCATGTTGCGAGGGCGGCCGGAAGCAGACCTAGCCTAGCAGGCGTTCCAGTCCAATCCGGCGCGCGCCGCTCAGTCACTGACGTCACGAAGGCTTCGGCTGATACCACGACGTCGAGTGCCCATAACTGTCCCAACGTAGATGGTTAGTGCGTATAGGCCAGTAGCCAGACTCAGATCAAATACCAAGATCTCGTTAAGCGTGTTATTTTGAAATAACCACGGACGCCGACCAGGGCCAGGCCCACCTCTCTCCTGGGTGGTCTCAACCTGCCCTGTCGCTCTGCCACAAAGTAACAGTCGGGGCCTTTAGGAACTCAGGCCCACCTCTACCGGGATGGAGCCACCTGCCCCTTCAGCCCCCAACATCGAAATCACTCGCGGGTACTCCTACGAGCCGACCCATCTTTAGTCACCACATGTATCATATATTATGTATATAAGTATATACCCGTGACCACCTCCCGAGTGATCACGACCCGATAGTATAGCATGGCAGATGGACAAGAATGTAGGGCCACTGATGGCATACTAGCATCCTATACTAAGCATTAGGATTGCAGGTAAGGTATCAACAGTTGTAGCAACAATGACAGGCTATGCACCAGAATAGGATTAACGGGAAGCAGTAACATGCTACACTACTCTAATGCAAGCAGTATAGAGAAGAGTAGGCGATATCTGGTGATCAAGGGGGGGCTTGCCTGGTTGCTCTGGCAAGAGAGAGGGGTCGTCGTCGATGTAGTCGCTCAGTGGGGTATCCGCAGCGGTCTCGAGGTCTACCGGAAAGAAGTAACGGAGGGGGAACACAATAAATAACAGAGCAATCAAATCATCATAAGCATAACATGGCAATACGCGGTGTTAGGGGTGACCTAACGCAGTACTAGGTGCTACTGGCGAAGGGGGAAAACATTTGGGAAAGTATTCCTGGTGTTTCGCTTTTTTGGGTAGATGAATCGGAGGTGGGTTGTTGCATGTTCGATATGCTAGGGACGTGTGGCGGACGAACGGACTGCGTATTCGGATTCGTCTCGCTTTTCTGAGCAACTTTTATGTATAAAACTTTTTCATCCGAGCGACGGATTATTTTATATGATTTTCCAAAGATTTAAAGAATTTCTAAAATTATGGATTTATTTTAATCCGAAAATAAACAGTAAACAGAAAAGCTGGGTGCACCTGGTGTAGTGCACCCAACAGTGCACTGGGGCTGACAGTGGGCCCCGGGGCTGCTGAGTTAGCCCCGAGCGGTTAACTAGTCAGATGATGAACAGTGCTGGAGGGGTCCGCATGTCATAGCCGTTGGGGTTAGTTTAAATTAAACAGTGTTTAATTTACGGGGGATTCTACACGTCAGCGGCCAATTAGCCTTAGTATTAGTACTAAAACTAAACTAAACAGGAGACAGAGGAGACGTAAAGCTTTTGCGGCCTGCAGAGTACACATTATTGCATATGGTTATGGGCATTTTTATTTGTTTCTTTTTTACAACTATTTTTATGGGCTTTTAGTTGGGCATTAATGTGATAAAAATTGAAGGGCGAGTACTAGGCGCCGGCCCGCCGGTCAAACAGTTCGGCCGGTCGCGCCCCAGCCGTCGATCCGATTATTTTAATCCGTCCAATTAAACTGTGGAATAAAAGCTACGGTGCCCCTGTACGCACGCTGATCCACTTGTATTACCCATAAGTCGCTTTTCCATGTGCATCAGGGTCATGCGGTGGAGGTTGCATGCTGTCGTGTGGGTGGACCCCATCCAAATGATGATTCGACTTCACTCTGCTATCTACATTCAATAGTTTCAATCGAAAAATGTAAGAAAATCTACACTCGTTGTTAAAGTGTATTGCATATGTAGCATTGCAGTAAAACTTCACAACAAAAAACCAAAAATCAAAATCAAAAAAAAAGTTGAATGTTTGTAGAATAAATTTCAATACTTATACAATGAAAAAAAATGTTGCATTGTGCAAAAAGGCTCACAACAAAAACGGAAAAACTATGGAAGCAAAATCGTTATATGTTTCTGACATAATTTTTAGTTTATGTTTACAACTAAAAAAGCACTCATGTAGCAGGTCATTGGGCCGTTGTGGCTTTCATGAAAACGCGAGCCTCCATGAAGCTTATTTTCATCGCCGGGTTAAAGCTATTTGCATCTACAGTTGAAGCTTTTTTTGTCAGCGGTTACAGCTTTTTTTGTTGCATAGTGTCATAGTTGAAACTATTGCATATACGGTTGAAGCTTGTTTAGTCAATGGTTGTAGCTTTTTCCTTTTCATGGTGCCTAGTTGATGCTTTTTTCATCTACGGTTGAAACTTTTTCTGTCAACGGTTGCAGCACTGGCCGGCCCCAGCTTCTGCCATCTCCGGTTGAAACTTTTTCATGGTTGGTTGTAGCTTTCTCGGGTGTCGGTTGCAGCTTTGCGGGTTACATAGAACTGGTTGTATCACTCATGCAGCAAAGAAGTCAACACTGTTTCTAGCAAAATTTACCATCGTTTTCAGCAAAATGTCTGTTCTGTTATAGCATCTGCGGGAGAGCTGTTTGAGATGCATTAGGAGGTAAGGCGAGAGGAAAAAGTGACAAGGCGACCAGGCAAGACCAAGAATAAGACCAGAAAAAAATAAAAGAAAAAGGCCCATCCGACGCATGTGCAGTCCGTTCCCGCGTGACGTATCGAGCGAGCGAGGGGCCGGGGGCGACCGGCCGAGCGCTCGGCCGGTCGTCCGGAGGAAAACGTTTCCCAAATTTAAGGGACTATGAAGCGGCTGGTGCATTCCAAGTTCGATGGGTTCAGCGTTCAGGCGTGACTTTCTACTGGGTTCAGAACACACTCGTACCCATATACACGTACATGTAGAAAAAGAAGATCGTTGGGTTCAGATACGGCTGTACGCTAGCTCCGCCGGCCATGGAGCAGCAGCAGCATAAATACGCAGCGGCAGCGGCAATAGAGGGAGCATCAACAGGCCGCGAGAAGAAGCAGTGCAGCAACAGCAGAGAGCAGTAGTAGACAACGAGCAGCAGCAGTAGCGCAGCAACGGCAGCGCACCCGGGCGCGGTGGCTAGCGGGCGGGCGGCTGCGCGTGCCGGCAGAGGTGGGGACGGCGAGAGAGGCTGTAGCGGGGCAGCAGGGATGGGCGCGGACGTGCAAGGGCGACGGGAGGAGGGGCGCCCAGGCCGAGCTAGTGACGATCAGAGGGCACCGGGAGCGCGGCCATGGCGTGCGTGGAGCGAAGCTCCGACCGCGACGGCTAAGCTCGGGGGAGGGAACCTACGGCGATGGAATCGATGGGGAAGAAGGGGGAATCGAAGGAGGGCCTTACCACGGTCGCATAGAAGGGGACGACGAGGTTGGGGACGCATTGAAGGCGGCGGATCGACCGCCGGTGGCCGCGGATGCAGTCGGGGAGGAATGATGAAGACAGCGGCGATGCGGCGTCCCGACTCGATCCACCTGATGATGAAGAAGAAGTCGTCCATGGTGAAGTTCCCGGACACGCTAGATTAGCACGGAGGCAACGATGGCTGCGACGACGACATGGCGGCGGACGAGCTCGGGATCGAGCAATTGGAGAGGGAGAGGGGCAAGTGGGGGAAGGGGATTAGGTTTTCGGGGGCGCGAGGGAGAGGGGTTATAGGCCAGGGGGAAGGCCGGATGGCCGCCACGCAAGGCTCGGCCGGCCATGGCACCTCGGATGGCCTCCACATCTTTGTTATGTTTTTTTTAAGAAATCTCGCCATCTTTATTCATCCAAAACCATGGTCATAGGTACAAGGTTTGGGTCATGAGGATTGCCCAACCATACATGCCTACCTACGCCTAGATTACAAGCAAACTTGGCAAGATTATGAGCCTCAAAATTAAAATTCCTACGCTCAAAAATAAAGGAACTAGAATTAAAACTATTACAACGGCTTGATATTTCATGTACTATAGCCGCATTTGGACCTCCTGTCCCCTTAGTAATATCATTAACTGCTTCTTGGCAATCCGAAGCAACACAGATATTTTGAACGGCCAAATCATCTGCTAGCGATAATGCTTCGCGACATGCAAAGGTCTCCAGAATTAAAGGGTCATTGATACCTCGGAAGACCACAGCTGAAGATCCCAAATATTGGCCCGTTTGATCTCTGCACATTGCCGCGACAGCTCCTCAGAGGAGAGGGGAGACTCCAAGTGGGCTGGGCTGCACTATAGCTTAGCAGGCCTGAGTGCACAATAGGCTTTAGTTTTTTTACTTTTTATTGCTCCTGTTGTGTAGTTCATTTCTGTACCAAATGAATTTTGTTGAATGTGATACCTGCCACAAAAATGTTTGGCAATGTTATGGATTGCCACAAAATGTTTGAGGGCTATTATAATTTGTTTCCATTTTGTTTTAAACAAAAATGACTTAAAGGGGGCTGTGTTGATACTGTTTCATATCCAGGGGCTTTTTAAATATATTTTGAGAAATGTTAACCCCTACATGATAATTAGCTAGTGAATATTTGCAACTCAACAAACATTTTTGTTTTACCGCTTGAAGAAATGATAGTTTGACTTTCTTTTAAATTTGAGTTTGAATCGGGTTTGGATCAAAGTGAGGTTTAGCGAACTAACTGCGATGACACAACACCATTAGGAAGGATTACTATAGCTTAATTATCCGGGCGTCACAATTCTCCTCCACTACAAGAAATCTCGTCCCGAGATTTAAGAGGCGTAAGGTGGGGAGGTTCTGGTTACGAAATTCTAGCGAGTGTTCTCGGTTTTAGTTGCTCTTCTCGAAGAGGTCGATCCATCACATTGATGTCTTAATTCCTCTGCTCGAGTCATCATGATGAAGTTATCGTCCTTCCTTTAGGATCTTCATCATACTTACCAAAAGGATAAGGGGGTATTCCGGAAGAACGGGTCGCTATAGTGTTGCTTATCTAGTAGATAACATCAGGGAAGGTGGCGGAAAGTAACTCTCGATTTGAAACTTAAGACATTATCGAGAGCAAAGTAAGA
This sequence comes from Triticum aestivum, assembly GCF_018294505.1. Taxonomy (NCBI): domain Eukaryota; kingdom Viridiplantae; phylum Streptophyta; class Magnoliopsida; order Poales; family Poaceae; genus Triticum; species Triticum aestivum. The sequence goes on from NC_057794.1 coordinate 537,282,448, forward strand.
AGGTGCAAAATGGAAGTTTCAGGCGCATAGACAATCGCCTGTTGCCTGAAACAAAGTGTGAAAGGGGTTTAGAGCAATGGGAATAAGCATTGCGTCCAATGTTTTAAATAGCCCGCTAAAGCTCTGCTATAGCACGCTATACCGTTTGAAAGAGGTCCTACGCTAAGGTATTTTGTCCAAACACATGAGAAAACATTTTAAATAGCACACTATAGCATCGCTGTAGCACGCTATAGCATTTAGAAGAGGCCCGCCGCTAAGAGGCTTAGCGCGCTATTTAAAACTTTGATTGCGTCTGATACCAGAATAGACCACTAGGCAGGTGGCTCGTGAATCACATACGAAGTCAAGCACGATGAATAACTTTGACAACAGGGTGTATAGGAGAGTCAGGTTTCGATCCTGTGGAACTGTGGGTTATGGGCCCACCATGTGGGTTAAAAGTAGGAAGGGCGGTGACGTCTTGCATGATCATGTAAGTAAGGCATGTCAGAGGATAGCCTGTCAGTTATGTCGGCAACAACATCGGTACCAAGGGCGAGGAACGAAGAGAACCATTTTCCTGCTTGTTGAACGAGGCGGACCAATAGGCAAAGTTCTCGACCATCGGCGGCAACCGGAATGTCATCAACAATAGGTCTGGCTGACAAAATTGTACACCGAGGTGTTTACATAAGCAGGGATATATTACTGCTTATATAATATAGATCACAAGAAGGTTTAAACAAATCAATGGAAAGGAAAAGTGATTATCAGGTTTAACAGAACAATGAAAAGGAAAATGTGTTTAAACACATATTTCAAGGTTATATCCTCCCAAGGACAAGTACAACATGATATCCTTGATAGGATATAATGTAGAAAACTCTTTAGGTAAGGGGAGAGAAATTTCATGACATTACCCATATAGTGGTGTTTGGATAATTGAGCAGGAAACATTTAGCATTGGGCTTCAAGTGTTGTTGTTGAAAATTGGAGAACCACAGACATGCTTCGAGATAGCATTGACATGGTCATCAGGTGAAGATCATACTTTAGAAACACAAAGGATCCATCAGGAATAACTTGTAGAATAAGTCTTACAATTCTCTCATGGAAGAAGGGATAACCTTGCTAAAAAGGAATCTATAACAACAAGTCCTCCGGCCAGGTGTGATAGGCATGACCTCACCTTACCGATATATAAGGACCAATGTAATAACTCTTGGAAATATGTTCCAACCATCATATCTGACCGAGATTCAGACCTGATTGGTGCCAGGATGCCTCAGGCTCAGGATGCCTGAGAAGAAAAGGTGCAACACAATTGACGAGATGACATTGTAAGATTCTCGGGAAATGTACTATGGAAGTGAGTTCCAAAACAAGAGTTCATCATTAAAACCAAGGGGAAGATGAAGAGGTGGCTGATGAACTCAGCGACAATTCATTGAGATTTTCAAAAGATGGATTTCCACACTTATGTGAACAAGGAGATAACATTTGTCGGGTCAAATGATATAAGGATGTATGCTCGAGGAAAACATACACAATTAAGCATTGGTTGAAAAGTGCACCCAAAATATGGTCTTAGGTAGCATGATCAATGTTAGAGAGGTGATTCAACAACCAATAGTCTAAGAATGAAATATCGACCATTAACTTGCAAGCAATAGGGTGCTAGAGACATGAACAAGTTTGTGTTGAACGAAAGGCAATAAAGTGGTCGATGATAACACAATTCATCGAGGGGCAAGGATGGTACTTGTTATCATGAATTCGATTGATTTTCTGGAAGGAGTCAAAATGTTGATGATGATCACGACAATTTTGTCGAGAGGCTCCATGAAGATGTAATCGATCGACAATGACATCAAGTCAAAGGAATGAGGAAGCGAAAGGTTAATGGATCCAAGGGTACGACACAAACTCCAAACCAAGCTTGCTTTCCAAAGCGAAATGATATGATGACGAAGATCGACGTAAGCTTAGCCTAAGCTTGCTGTCCAAAGCGAAATGATATGATGACGAAGATCGACGTAAGCTTAGCTCATCGTCGAAAGTTGTGCTCTGGGATTAAGAACCAGGTAGCACCGATAAAATCAGCACAATAATGGTATAGCCGATTAGGCTAGGAATGACTTGAAGGATTATTAAACTCGTAGGCAGTGAAAATTATTTAGGAGTTCTTGAATCGAAGTGCGGAATCGATTCACTTATCGGTGTTCTTGAGTGACTAATAGCTCAGAACCCAGGGAAATCCGAAATCGATGAGAAGCAATACTAGATGAAGATGCATAGGAAGCAACACAGTTCTTTGATATTCTCGAGATACTGGAGGGTATACTCGAAGGTAGAGCATAATAGAGGTTGGATAGATGTATTGACCTGCAGCAGGCAAGTACTTCAACTTGTCCGGGAAATGGGATCAAGGAAGAATAATATGGTCGGAACCATAGCTGCAGGGGATCCAATTTAAGGACATCGAAAGAATTACCCAAATGATTTAACTATTTTGCAAGAAGCTCCCATGATAAGTTCCACATCGGGTCCTTGGGCATGAACACAAGTTCAAGGTCGACTCCCACTTCTTCAATGTATAACCTTCCATTTTACTTCTCGCTTTTGATGAAGCTGTAGTGTAGAAATTTTATCTAGCAAAATACCAGAAGAGTATGACTTGTGAAAACTTTCGAGTTCACACATAATAAGGAAGGCATAGGTTCAACCCGTCAGGGTATCGTGGAAACATATACCACAAGCTTCAATCGTATATACCACCAGCTCGAAAACAGAGCATGGTTGAGAAAACAGAGGATACAATTTACCAAAAGCATTATGTATCAGAGGAAAGGCTCACGAGGTTATTGAATAAGGAGGACACTATCGAATAATAATCCAATAAAGGATCTGACGGTCCATAGCAGAGCTGATGTGAGCATCGGCACACAATCAGTTGAAGAAAGGATGCAAGGGCATCAGATTATAGAACACCTGAATGATTCGATGCTTAGATATCAAAGGAATTATGATTTCCAAATAGAAGGATCAGAAGCAGACGCTCTGATCAAGGATGGATAAGTTCAATAGACCTAAGGGTACAATTGACGGCAAACAGATTGGTCGAGAACAAGCTCATGTTCAAAAATGACGTCTGAGCCAGAAAGATAATTTGACAGGATCAACTGATGATTGCGTGCATTCACACTCATGTTGAATCAATAGGATCAAAATGACGGTGTCTAAGGATACTGGCGAATATTGCCAGACATATGGAAAGCATCCATAATGCAAGCAGACAAGTATTGCAGAGCAATAAGCTACTAAGGATTTTTGGAGGATCGAGTAGTATTTCGAAAAACATTGTGAAACACATGAACAACTAGGGGATGAGCGGATACTCGATAAGTGCGAGAATTATCCATAGGGGTATTCAGGTGACAAAGAACAGCAAGGCAGTAAGCTTAAAGGATTATCGAAACAACGAGGAGTATTTCGGGGTATCTTGTAATAACAATACCAACTAGGGATAAATGTAAGAATAACAACCGCAAGTAGTTATCCATAAGGGTTGACGGTGGAAGGGGAATTCCAAACGCGATGAACACAAGTTCTCGGGTTAACAGCGGAGAGTATCTTCAGGGTCTTCACGTGCAGCAGACGATCATCAGTAATAAGGGGCTCTCCGGGTGAAAGTGATAACGAGATCCTAATGTTAGATTTAGCAAAATTCATTTAACCCGAATAGAAAAGAGATCAGAGTCCCAGAGTATAGACAAGGAGTAAAAGATCCTAATACCACCCAATGGCGACGTGGGCCCGTAAGCCACACAGCCATGTTAGTAAAAGTTTTTCAATGACTAGACTCGACTTCGGCCAAGGAGCGTGGAAGGGGGATTCCTACAGGCATTCGGCTCTGATACCAACTTGTGACACCCCCAATTTGACCATACACTAATCATACACGCAAACATGTACGATCAAGATCAGGGACTCACGAGAAGATATCACAACACAACTCTACAAATAAAATAAGTCATACAAGCATCATATTACAAGCCAAGGGCCTCGAAGGCTCGAATGCAAGAGCTCGATCATAGACGAGTCAGCGGAAGCAACAATATCCGAGTACAGACATAAGTTAAACAAGTTTGCCTTAAGAAGGCTAGCACAAACTGGGATACAGATCGAAAGAGGCGCAGGCCTCCTGCCTGGGATCCTCCTAAACTACTCCTGGTCGTCGTCAGCGGCCTGCACGTAGTAGTCGGCACCTCCCGAGTATTAGTAGTCTTCATCGATAGTGGCGTCTGGCTCCTGGACTCCATCGTCTGGTCGCAGCAATCGGGTATAGAAAGGGGAAAATGAGGGACCAAAGCAACCGTGAGTACTCATCCAAAGTACTCGCAAGCAAGGAGCTACACTACATTTGTATGCATTGGTATCAAATGAAATAAGGGTATCATATGTGGACTGAACTGCAGAATGCCGGAATAAGAGGGGGATAGCTAGTCCTATCGAAGACTACGCTTCTGGTAACCTCCATCTTGCAGCAGAAGGAGAGAGTAGATGGTAAGTTCACCAAGTAGCATCGCATAGCATAATCCTAACCGATGGTCCTCCCTGTTGGAAATATGCCCTAGAGGCAATAATAAATTGGTTATTATTATATTTCCTTGTTCATGATAATCGTTTATTATCCATGCTAGAATTGTATTGATAGGAAACTCAAATACATGTGTTGATACATAGACAACACCATGTCCCTAGTAAGCCTCTAGTTGACTAGCTCGTTGATCAATAGATGGTTACGGTTTCCTGACCATGGACATTGGATGTCGTTGATGACGGGATCACATCATTAGGAGAATGATGTGATGGACAAGACCCAATCCTAAGCCTAGCACAAAGATCGTGTAGTTCATATGCTAAAGCTTTTCTAATGTCAAGTATCATTTCCTTAGACCATGAGATTGTTGGAAATATGCCCTAGAGGCTATAATAAAAGCATTATTATTATATTTCCTTGTTCATGATAATTGTCTTTATTCATGCTATAATTGTGTTATCCGGAAATCGTAATACATGTGTGAATAATAGACACTAGCATGTCCCTAGTAAGCCTCTAGTTGACTAGCTCGTTGATCAACAGATAGTCATGGTTTCCTGACTATGGACATTGGATGTCATTGATAACGAGATCACATCATTAGGAGAATGATTTGATGGACAAGACCCAATCCTAAACATAGCACAAGATCGTATAGTTCGTTTGCTAGAGTTTTACAATGTCAAGTATCTTTTCCTTAGACCATGAGATCGTGTAACTCCCGGATACCGTAGGAGTGCTTTGGGTGTACCAAACGTCACAACGTAACTGGGTGACTATAAAGGTATACTACGGGTATCTCCGAAAGTGTCTGTTGGGTTGACACGGATCAAGACTGGGATTTGTCACTCCGTATGATGGAGAGGTATCACTGGGCCCACTCGGTAATGCATCATCATAATGAGCTCAAAGTGACCAAGTGTCTGGTCACGGGATCATGCATTACGGTACGAGTAAAGTGACTTGCCGGTAACGAGATTGAATGAGGTATTGGGATACCGACGATCAAATCTCGGGCAAGTAACATACCGATTGACGAAGGGAATTGTATACGGGGTTGCTTGAATCCTCGACATCGTGGTTCATCCGATGAGATCATCGAGGAGCATGTGGGAGACAACATGGGTATCCAGATCCCGCTGTTGGTTATTGACCGGAGAGCGATCTCGTTCATGTCTACATGTCTCCCAAACCCGTAGGGTCTACACACTTAAGGTTCGGTGACGCTAGGGTTGTAGGGATATGTATATGCAGTAACCCGACTGTTGTTCGGAGTCCCGGATGAGATCCCGGATGTCACGAGGAGTTCCGGAATGGTCCGGAGGTAAAGAATTATATATAGGAAGTGCTATTTCGACCGTCGGGATAAGTTTCGGGGTCACCGGTATTGTACCGGGACCATCAGAAGGGTCCCGGGGGTCCACCGGGTGGGGCCACCTATCCCGGAGGGTCCCATGGGCTGAAGTGGGAAGGGATCCAGCCCAAAGTGGGCTGGGGCGCCACTTCCCCTAGGGCCCATGCGCCTAGGGTGGGGGAAACCCTAAAGGGGGGGCGCCCCCTTGCTTGGGGGGCAAGCCCCCCACCCCTTGGCCGCCGCCCCCCTAGGAGATTGCATCTCCTAGGGCTGGTGCCCCCCTAGGCCCCCTTATATATAGTGGGGGGGATGGAGGACCTCTTACCTTTGCTTTTTGGTGCCTCCCTCTCCCTCTCCAACACATCCTCCTCCTCCATAGAGCTTGGCGAAGCCCTGCCGGAGTACTGCAGCTCCATCACCACCACGCCGTTGTGCTGCTGCTGGAGCCATCTTCCTCAACCTCTCCTTGCCCCTTGCTGGATCAAGAGAAGGAGACGTCACACTGACCGTACGTGTGTTGAACGCAGAGGTGCCGTCCGTTCGGCGCTAGGATCTCCGGTGATTTGGATCACGTCGAGTACAACTTCCTCATCCCCGTTCTTTAAACGCTTCCGCGCGTGATCTACAAAGGTATGTAGATGCAATCCGATCACTCGTTGCTAGATGAAGTCCTAGATGGATCTTGGTGAAACCGTAGGAAATTTTTTGTTTTCTGCAACATTCCCCAACACTGGCATCATGAGCTAGGTCTACGCGTAGTTCCTTTTGCACGAGTAGAACACAATTTGTTGTGGGCGTAGATGTTGTCAACTTTCTTGCCACTACTAGTCTTATTTTGCTTCACCGGTATTGTGGGATGAAGCGGCCCGGACCAACCTTACACGTACGCTTACGTGAGACCGGTTCCACTGACTGACATGCACTAGTTGCATAAGGTGGCTGGCGGGTGTCTGTCTCTCCCACTTTAGTTGGAGCGGATTTGGTGAAAAGGGTCCTTATGAAGGGTAAATATAAGTTGACAAATCACGTTGTGGCTTTCACGTAGGTAAGAAAACGTTCTTGCTAGAACCCTATTTCAGCCACGTAAAACTTGCAACAACAATTAGAGGATGTCTAACTTGTTTTTGCAGCAAGTGCTTTGTGATATGATATGGCCAAAGTTGTGATGAATGATGAATGATATATATGTGATGTATGAGATGTTCATGCTATTGTAATAGGAATCATGACTTGCATGTCGATGAGTATGACAACCGGCAGGAGCCATAGGAGTTGTCTTTTATTTTTTGTATGACCTGCGTGTCATTGAGAAACGCCATGTAAATTACTTTACTTTATTGCTAAACGTGTTAGCCATAGTAGTAGAAGTAATAGTTGGCGAGCAACTTCATGGAGACATGGAGATCAGATGATGGAGATCATGATGATGGAGATCATGGTGTCATGCTGGTGACAAGATGATCATGGAGCCCCAAGATGGAGATCAAAGGAGCTATGTGATATTGGCCATATCATGTCACTATTATTATTTGATTGCATGTGATGTTTATCATGTTTTTGCATCTTGTTTACTTAGAACGACGGTAGTAAATAAGATGATCCCTCATAATAATTTCAAGAAAGTGTTCCCCCTAACTGTGCACCGTTGCGACAGTTCGTTGTTTTGAAACACCACGTGATGATCGGGTGTTAGATTCCAACGTTCACATACAACGGGTGTAAGACAGATTTACACATGCAAACACTTAGGTTGACTTGACGAGCCTAGCATGTACAGACATGGCCTCGGAACACAGAAGACCGAAAGGTCGAGCATGAGTCGTATAGAAGATACGATCAACATGAAGATGTTCACCGATGTTGACTAGTCCGTCTCACGTGATGATCGGACACGGCCTAGTTAACTCGGATCATGTTATACTTAGATGACTGGAGGGATGTCTATCTAAGTGGGAGTTCATTGAATAATTTGATTAGATGAACTTAATTATCATGAACTTAGTCTAAAATTTTTACAATATGTCTTGTAGATCAAATGGCCAACGTAGTCCTCAACTTCAACGCGTTCCTAGAGAAAACCAAGCTGAAAGACGATGGCAGCAACTACACGGACTGGGTCCGGAACCTGAGGATCATCCTCATAGCTGCCAAGAAAGATTATGTCCTACAAGCACCGCTAGGTGACGCACCTGTTCTCCCTGCAGAACAAGACGTTATGAACGCTTGGCAGGCACGTACCGATGACTACTCCCTCGTTCAGTGCGGCATGCTTTACAGCTTAGAGCCGGGGCTCCAAAAGCGTTTTGAGAGACACGGAGCATATGAGATGTTCGAAGAGCTGAAAATGGTTTTCCAAGCTCATGCCCGGGTCGAGAGATATCAAGTCTCCGACAAGTTCTTCAGCTGTAAGATGGAGGAAAACAGTTCTGTCAGTGAGCACATACTCACTATGTCTGGGTTGCATAACCGCTTGACTCAGCTGGGAGTTAATCTCCCGGATGACGCGGTCATTGACAGAATCCTTCAGTCGCTTCCACCGAGCTACAAGAGCTTTGTGATGAACTTCAATATGCAGGGGATGGAAAAGACCATTCCTGAAGTATTTGCAATGCTGAAATCAGCAGAGGTAGAAGTCAAAAAGGAACATCAAGTGTTGATGGTGAATAAAACCACTAAGTTCAAGAAAGGCAAGGGTAAGAAAGCTTCAAGAAGGACGGCAAGGGAGTTGCCGCGCCCGGCAAGCAAGCTGCCGGGAAGAAGCCAAAGAATGGACCCAAGCCCGAGACTGAGTGCTTTTATTGCAAGGGAAGTGGTCACTGGAAGCGGAACTGCCCCAAATACTTAGCGGACAAGAAGGCCGGCAACACGAAAGGTATATGTGATATACATGTAATTGATGTGTACCTTACCAGTACTCGTAGTAGCTCCTGGGTATTTGATACCGGTGCGGTTGCTCACATTTGTAACTCAAAACAGGAGCTGCGGAATAAGCGGAGACTGGCGAAGGACGAGGTGACGATGCGCGTCGGGAATGGTTCCAAGGTCAATGTGATCGCCGTCGGCACGCTACCTCTACATTTACCTTCGGGATTAGTTTTAAACCTTAATAATTGTTATTTAGTGCCAGCTTTGAGCATGAACATTGTATCAGGATCTCGTTTAATTCGAGATGGCTACTCATTTAAATCCGAGAATAATGGTTGTTCTATTTATATGAGAGATATGTTTTATGGTCATGCTCCGATGGTGAATGGTTTATTCTTAATGAATCTCGAGCGTAATGCTACACATGTTCATAGTGTGAGTACCAAAAGATGTAAGATTGATAATGATAGTCCCACATACTTGTGGCACTGCCGCCTTGGTCACATAGGTGTCAAACGCATGAAGAAGCTCCATGCTGATGGACTTTTAGAGTCTCTTGATTACGAATCATTTGACACGTGCGAACCATGCCTCATGGGTAAAATGACCAAGACTCCGTTCTCAGGAACAATGGAGCGAGCAACCAACTTATTGGAAATCATACATACTGATGTGTGCGGTCCAATGAGTGTTGAGGCTCGCGGTGGCTATCGTTATGTTCTCACCCTCACTGATGACTTGAGTAGATATGGGTATGTCTACTTAATGAAACACAAGTCTGAGACCTTTGAAAAGTTCAAGGAATTTCAGAGTGAGGTTGAGAATCAACGTGACAGGAAAATCAAGTTCCTGCGATCAGATCATGGAGGAGAATACTTGAGTCACGAGTTTGGCACACACTTAAGAAAATGTGGAATAGTTTCACAACTCACGCCGCCTGGAACACCTCAGCGTAATGGTGTGTCCGAACGTCGTAATCGCACTCTATTAGATATGGTGCGATCTATGATGTCTCTTACCGATTTACCGCTATCTTTTTGGGGCTATGCTTTAGAGACTGCCGCATTCACTTTAAATAGGGCTCCGTCGAAATCCGTTGAGACGACACCGTATGAATTATGGTTTGGGAAGAAACCTAAGCTGTCGTTTCTAAAAGTTTGGGGATGCGATGCTTATGTCAAGAAACTTCAACCTGAAAAGCTCGAACCCAAGTCGGAAAAATGCGTCTTCATAGGATACCCTAAAGAAACTATTGGGTATACCTTCTACCTCAGATCCGAAGGCAAGATCTTTGTTGCCAAGAATGGATCCTTTCTAGAGAAAGAGTTTCTCTCGAAAGAAGTAAGTGGGAGGAAAGTAGAACTTGATGAAGTATTACCTCTTGAACCGGAAAATGGCGCAACTCAAGAAAATGTTCCTGAGGTGCCTGCACCGACTAGAGAGGAAGTTAATGATGATGATCATGAAACTTCAGATCAAGTTGCTACTGAACTTCGTAGGTCCACAAGGACACGTTCCGCACCAGAGTGGTACGGCAACCCTGTCTTGGAAATCATGTTGTTAGACAACGGTGAACCTTCGAACTATGAAGAAGCGATGGCGGGCCCGGATTCCGACAAATGGCTAGAAGCCATGAAATCCGAGATAGGATCCATGTATGAAAACGAAGTATGGACTTTGACTGACTTGCCTGTTGAGCGGCGAGCCATAGAAAATAAATGGATCTTTAAGAAGAAGACAGACGCGGATGGTAATGTGACCATCTATAAAGCTCGGCTTGTCGCTAAGGGTTATCGACAAGTTCAAGGGGTTGACTACGATGAGACTTTCTCACCGGTAGCGAAGCTGAAGTCCGTCCGAATCATGTTAGCAATTGCCGCATTCTATGATTATGAGATATGGCAAATGGACGTCAAAACGGCATTCCTTAATGGTTTCCTTAAGGAAGAATTGTATATGATGCAGCCGGAAGGTTTTGTCGATCCTAAGAATGCTGACAAGGTGTGCAAGCTCCAACGCTCGATTTATGGGCTGGTGCAAGCATCTCAGAGTTGGAACATTCGCTTTGATGAGATGATCAAAGCGTTTGGGTTTACGCAGACTTATGGAGAAGCCTGTGTTTACAAGAAAGTGAGTGGGAGCTCTGTAGCATTTCTCATATTATATGTAGATGACATACTTTTGATGGGAAATGATATAGAACTCTTGGACAGCATTAAGGCCTACTTGAATAAGAGTTTTTCAATGAAGGACCTTGGAGAAGCTGCATATATATTAGGCATCAAGATCTATAGAGATAGATCAAGATGCCTCATAGGTCTTTCACAAAGCACATACCTTGATAAGATATTGAATAAATTCAATATGGATCAGTCTAAGAAGGGGTTCTTGCCTGTGTTACAAGGTGTGAAATTGAGCTCAGCTCAATGTCCGACCACGGCAGAAGATATAGAAGAGATGAGTGTCATCCCCTATACCTCAGCCATAGGTTCTATTATGTATGCCATGCTGTGTACCAGACCTGATGTAAACCTTGCCGTAAGTTTGGTAGGAAGGTACCAAAGTAATCCTGGCAAGGAACACTGGACAGCGGTCAAGAATATCCTGAAGTACCTGAAAAGGACTACGGAAATGTTTCTCGTTTATGGAGGTGACGAAGAGCTCGTCGTAAAAGGTTACATCGACGCTAGCTTCGACACAGATCTGGATGACTCCAAGTCACAAACCGGATACGTGTATATTTTGAATGGTGGGGCAGTAAGCTGGCGCAGTTGCAAGCAGAGCGTCGTGGCGGGATCTACATGTGAAGCGGAGTACATGGCAGCCTCGAAGGCAGCGCATGAAGCAATTTGGGTGAAGGAGTTCATCACCGACCTACGATTCATACCCAATGCGTCGGGGCCAATCAAACTCTTCTGTGACAACATTGGAGCTATTGCACTTGCCAAGGAGCCCAGGTTTCACAAGAAGACCAGGCACATCAAGCGTCGCTTCAACTCCATTCGTGAAAATGTTCAAGATGGAGACATAGATTTTTGTAAAGTACATACGGACCTGAATGTAGCAGATCCGTTGACTAAACCTCTCCCTAGAGCAAAACATGATCAACACCAGAATTCCATGGGTGTTCGATTCATCACAATGTAACTAGATTATTGACTCTAGTGCAAGTGGGAGACTGTTGGAAATATGCCCTAGAGGCTATAATAAAAGCATTATTATTATATTTTCTTGTTCATGATAATTGTCTTTATTCATGCTATAATTGTGTTATCCGGAAATCGTAATACATGTGTGAATAATAGACACTAACATGTCCCTAGTAAGCCTCTAGTTGACTAGCTCGTTGATCAACAGATAGTCATGGTTTCCTGACTATGGACATTGGATGTCATTGATAACGAGATCACATCATTAGGAGAATGATGTGATGGACAAGACCCAATCCTAAACATAGCACAAGATCGTATAGTTCGTTTGCTAGAGTTTTCCAATGTCAAGTATCTTTTCTTTAGACCATGAGATCGTGTAACTCCCGGATACCGTAGGATTGCTTTGGGTGTACCAAACGTCACAACGTAACTGGGTGACTATAAAGGTATACTACGGGTATCTCCGAAAGTGTCTGTTGGGTTGACACGGATCAAGACTGGGATTTGTCACTCCGTATGACGGAGAGGTATCACTGGGCCCACTCGGTAATGCATCATCATAATGAGCTCAAAGTGACCAAGTGTCTGGTCACGGGATCATGCATTACGGTACAAGTAAAGTGACTTGCCGGTAACGAGATTGAACAAGGTATTGGGATACCGACGATCGAATCTCGGGCAAGTAACATAACGATTGACGAAGGGAATTGTATACGGGGTTGCTTGAATCCTCGACATCGTGGTTCATCCGATGAGATCATCGAGGAGCATGTGGGAGCCAACATGGGTATCCAGATCCGCTGTTGGTTATTAACCGGAGAGCGATCTCGGTCATGTCTACATGTCTCCCGAACCCGTAGGGTCTACACACTTAAGGTTCGGTGACGCTAGGGTTGTAGGGATATGTATATGCAGTAACCCTAATGTTGTTTGGAGTCCCGTATGGGATCCCGGACGTCATGAGGAGTTCCAGAATGGTCCGGAGGCAAAGAATTATATATAGGAAGTGCTATTTCGGCCGTCGGGACAAGTTTTGGGGTCACCGGTATTGTACCGGGACCACCGAAAGGGTCCCGGGGGTCCACCGGGTGGGGCCACCTCTCCCGGAGGGTCCCATGGGCTGAAGTGGGAAGGGATCCAGCCCAAAGTGGGCTGGGGCGCCACTTCCCCTAGGGCCCATGTGCCTAGGGTGGGGGAAACCCTAAAGGGGGGGCGCCCCCTTGCTTGGGGGGCAAGCCCGGCGCCCCCCTAGGCCCCCCTATATATAGTGGGGGGGGATGGAGGACCTCTTACCTTTTCTTTTGGTGCCTCCCTCTCCCTCTCCAACACATCCTCCTCCTCCATAGAGCTTGGCGAAGCCCTGCCGGAGTACTGCAGCTCCATCACCACCACGCCGTCGTGCTGCTGCTGGAGCCATCTTCCTCAACCTCTCCTTGCCCCTTGCTGGATCAAGAAGAAGGCGACGTCACGCTGACCGTACGTGTGTTAACGCGGAGGTGCCGTCCGTTCGGCGCTAGGATCTCCGGTGATTTGGATCACGTCGAGTACAACTTCCTCATCCCCGTTCTTTAAACGCTTCCGCACGTGATCTACAAAGGTATGTAGATGCAATCCGATCACTCGTTGCTAGATGAACTCCTAGATGGATCTTGGTGAAACCGTAGGAAACTTTTTGTTTTCTGCAACTTTCCCCAACAGAGATTGTGCAACTCCCGGATACCGTAGGAGTGCTTTGGGTGTGCCAAACATCACAACGTAACTGGGTGGCTATAAAGGTACACTACAGGTATCTCTGAAAGTGTCTGTTGGGTTGGCACGAATCGAGACTGGGATTTGTCACTCCGTGTAAACGGAGAGGTATCTCTAGGCCCACTCGGTAGGACATCATCAAAATGTTTACAATGTGATCAAGGAGTTAATCACGGGATGATGTGTTACGGAACGAGTAAAGAGACTTGTCGGTAACGAGATTGAACAAGGTATCGGGATACTGATGATCGAATCTCGGGCAAGTATCGTACCGCTAGACAAAGGGAATTGTATACGGGATTGATTAAGTCCTTGACATCATGGTTCATCCGATGAAATCATCGTGGAACATGTGGGAGCCAACATGGGTATCCAGATCCTGCTGTTGGTTATTGACCGGAGAGTTGTCTCGGCCATGTCTGCATGACTCACGAACCCGTAGGGTCTACACACTTAAGGTTCGATGACGCTAGGGTTATAGGGAAAGTATGTACATGGTTACCGAATGTTGTTCGGAGTCCCGGATGAGATCTCGGATGTCACGAGGAGTTCCGGAATGGTCCGGAGCTAAAGATTGATATATAGGAAGTATGGTTTTGGCCACCGAAAGTGTTCCGGGCATCACCGGTGGTGTACCGGGACCACCGGAGGGGTCCAGGGGTCCACCAGGTGGGGCCACCAGCCCCGGAGGCTTACATGGGCCAATAGTGGGAAGGGACCAGCCCCTAGGTGGGCTGGGGTGCCTCCCACCAAGGCCCAAGGCGCCTCCAAGAGGGGAAGGGGGCAAACCCTAGGGCAGATGGGCCCTAAGGCCCACCTCAGGTGCGCCTCCCCCTCTCCCCTTGTGGCCGCCACCCCAGAGGATCTGGGGGCTGCCGCCACCCCTAGGGAGTGAACCCTAGGTGGGGGCTCAGCCCTCCCTCTCCCCCTATATATAGTGGAGGCTAAGAGGCAGCCCAACACACGAACTCTTCCCCTGTTGGTGCAGCCCTACCCCTCTCCCTCCTCGTATCTCATAGTGCTTGGCGAAGCCCTGCAGGATTCCCGCGCTCCTCCACCACCACCACGCCATCGTGCTGCTGCTGGATGGAGTCTCCCCAACCTCTCCTTCTCCCCTTGCTGGATCAAGGCGTAGGAGACGTCACCGGGTTGTACGTGTGTTGAACACGGAGGTGCCGTCCGTTCGGCACTAGGATCATCGGTGATTTGGATCACGACGAGTACGACTCCATCAACCCCATTCACTTGAACGCTTCCGCTTAGCAATCTACAAGGGTATATAGATGCACTCTCCTTCCCCTCGTTGCTAGATTACTCCAAAGATTGATCTTGGTGATGCGTAGAAAATTTTAAATTTCTGCTATGATCCCCAACAGTGGCATCATGAGCTAGGTCTATGCGTAGTTTCTATGCATGAGTAGAACACAAAGCAGTTGTGGGCGTCGATTTTGTCAATTTACTTGCCGTTACTAGTCTTATCTTGATTCGGCAGCATCGTGGGATGAAGCGGCCCAGACCGACCTTAAACGTACTCTTGCGTGAGACTGGTTCCACCGACTGACATGCTAGTTGCATAAGGTGGCTGGCGGGTGTCTGTCTCTCCCACTTTAGTCGGATCGGATTCGATGAAAAGGGTCCTTATGAAGGGTAAATGGAAATTGGCATATCACGTTGTGGTTTTCGCGTAGGTAAGAAACGTTCTTGCTAGAAACCTATAGCAGCCACGTAAAAACTTGCAACAACAATTAGAGGACGTCTAACTTGTTTTTGCAGCAAGTGTTTTGTGATGTGATATGGCCAAAGGTGATGATGATGAATGATATATGTGATGTATGAGATTGATCATGTTCTTGTAATAGGAATCACGACTTGCATGTCGATGAGTATGACAACCGGCAGGAGCCATAGGAGTTGTCTTTATTTATTTATGACCTGAGTGTCAACATAAATGTCAGGTAATTACTTTACTTTATTGCTAAAGCGTTAGCCATAGTAGTAGAAGTAATAGATGACGAGACAACTTCAAGAAGACACGATGATGGAGATCATGGTGTCATGCCGGTGACAACGATGATCATGGAGCCCCGAAGATGGAGATCAAAAGGAGCAAAATGATATTGGCCATATCATGTCACTATTTGATTGCATGTGATGTTTATCATGTTTTACATCTTATTTGCTTAGAACGACGGTAGCTTAAATAAGATGATCCCTCACTAAAATTTAAAGAAAGGTGTTCCTCCTAACTGTGCACTGTTCCGAAGGTTCGTTGTTTCGAAGCACCACGTGATGATCGGGTGTGATAGATTCTAATGTTCGAATACAACGGGTGTAAGCCAGATTTACACAGCAAAAACACTTAGGTTGACTTGACGAGCCTAGCATGTACAGACATGGCCTCGGAACACGGAAGACCGAAAGGTCGAGCATGAGTCGTATAGAAGATACGATCAACATGAAGATGTTCACTGATGTTGACTAGTCCGTCTCACGTGATGATCGGACACAGCCTAGTTGACTCGGATCATGTTTCACTTAGATGACTAGAGGGATGTATATCTGAGTGGGAGTTCATTAAATGAACTCAATTATCATGAACATAGTCTAAATTGTCTTTGCAAATATGTTGTTGATAAATAGCTCACGTTGTAGCTCCCTGTTTCAATACGTTCCTAGAGAAAGACCAAGTTGAAAGATATTGTAAGCACTGATGCGGACTAGGTCCGTAGTCTGAGGAGTATCCTCACTGCTACACAGAAGGCTTACGTCTTTGATGCACCGCTCGATGTGCAAACCCCTACAACGTCGTCTGTGGATGTTGTGAACACCTGACAGACACATCCTGATGACTACTTGATAGTTTAGTGCACCATACTTTACGGCTTAGAATCGGGATTCCAATGACGTTTTGAACGCCACAGAACATATGAGATGTTCCAAGAGCTGAAATTGGGATTTCAGGCTCATGCCCGTGTTGAGAGGTGTGAGACCTCTGACAAGTTCTTTTGCCAACAAGATGGAGGAGAAGCATGTGCTCAGAATGTCTGGGTGCTACAATCACTTAAATCAAGTGGGAGTTAAACTTCCAGATAAGATAGTGATTGATAGAGTTCTCTAGCCACTATCACTAAGCTACTAGATCTTCGTGATGAACTATGACATGCAAGGGATGGAGTTGATCCCGGAGCTGTTCGCGGTGCTTAAGACCGCAAAAGGTAGAAATCAATAAGGAGCATCAAGTGTTGATGGTTTAATAAGACCACTAGTTTCAAGAAGGGCAAGGGCTAGAAGGGAAACTTTATGGATGGCAAACCAGTTGCCGCTCCAGTAAAGGAACCCAAGGTTGAATCCAAACCCGAGACTAAGTGCTTCTATTGTAAAGGGGATGGTCACTGGTAGCGGAATTACCCCAAATGCATGGTAGATAAGAAGGCTGGCAACTTCAACAAAGTATATACATGTTATTAATGTGTACCTCGCTAGTACTCCTGGTAGCACCTGGGTATTGGATACCGGTTCAGTTGCTATTACTGGTGACTTGAAGCAAAAGCTACGGACTAAACGGAGACTGGCTAAGGGCGAGGTGACAATGTGTGTTGGAAGTATTTCCAAAGTTGATGAGATCACCATCGCACGCTCCATCTACCTTCGGGATTAGTATTGAACCTAGATAAATGTTATCAGGTGTCTACGTTGAGCATGAATATGATTGGATCATGTTCATTGCAATACGGTCATTCATTTAAGTTAGAGAATAATGGTTATTCTGTTTACATGAATGATACCTTTCATGGTCATGCACCCTATGTGAATGGTTCATTGAATCTCGGTCGTGGTGATACACATGTTCACGCCAAAAGATGTAGAGTTAATAATGATAGTACCACTTTCTTGTGGCATTGCCGCTTAGGTCATATTGGCATAAGATGCATGAAGAAAGTCCATGTCGATGGATGTTTGGAGTCACTTGATTTTGAATCGCTTGACACATGTGAGCCATGCCTCATGGGCAGGATGACTAAGACCCCATTTTCAGGTACAATGAAACAGGCAAGTGACTTGTTGGAAATCATACATACAGATGTGTGTGATCCAATGAGAATTGAAGCGCACGGTGGATATCACTATTTTCTCATCTTCACAGACGATTTGAGTAGATATAGGTATATTTACTTAGTGAAGCACAAGTCTGAAACGTTTGAAAGGTTCAAGTAATTTCAGAGTGAAGTTAAGAATCATCATAACAATAAGATCATGTTCCTGCGATCTGATCAAAAGGGGATTTTCTGAGTTGTGAGTTTGGCGATCACTTAAGACATTGTGGAAATGTTTCATAGTTGAAGCCACCTGGAACACCACAGGGTAATGGTGTGTCCGGACGTCGTAATCGAACCTTATGAGATATGGTGCGATCTATGATGTCTCTTATCAATCTAGCATTTTCATTTTGAGGTTATGCGTTAGAGACAGGTGCATTCACTTTAGATAGGACACCATCTAAGTCCGTTGAGACGGCGTCGTATGAACATTGGTTTGGCAAGAAACCAAAGTTGTCGTTTCTTAATGTTTGGGGCTGCGATGCTTAAGGCTTCAGCCGGAGAAGCTCAAACCCAAAGCGGACGAACGCATCTTCATAGGATACCCAAAGGTGACAGTAGGGTATACCTTCTATCTCAGATCCGAGGGCAAATTGTTTGTCGATAAGAACGGGTCCTTTCTCAAGAAGGAGTTTCTCTCGAAAGAATTGAGTGGGAGGAAGATAGAACTTGATAAGGTTGTCGAACCTTTATTTCAACCAGAGAGTGATGCAACACAGAAAGATATTTTCTGTGGAGCCTACATCTGTTGAATAAGAAGTTAATGATAGTGATCATGAAGCTTCGGATCAAGTTGCTATGGAACCCGTAGGTCGACAAGGATATGTACTACTCCTAAGTGGTATGGTAATCATGTCTTAGATATCATGTTGTTAGACAACAATGAACCTATGAGCTATGGAGAAGCGATGGTGGGCCCGTATTCCGACAAATGGTTAGAAGCCATGAAATCCGAGATAGGATCCATATATCAGAACAAAGTATGGACTTTGGTAGACTTGCCCGATGATCGGCAAGCCATTGAGATAAATGGATCTTTAAGAAGAAGACGGACGTGGGCGGTAATGTTGCCGTCTATGAAGCTCGACTTGTGGGAAAGACTCTTTTCACAAGTTCAAGGAGTTAACTACGATGAGAATTTCTCACCCGTAGCGATGCTTAAGTCTGTCAAAATCATGATAGCATTAGCTGTATTTTTCGATTATGAAATCTTACAGATGGATGTCAAAACAAGTTTTCTTACCCGTTTTCGTAAGAAAAGTTGTATGTGATACAATAAAAGGTTTTGTCGATCCTAAGGATGCTAAAAGGCATGCTGGCTCCAGCAATCCTTCTATGGACTAGAGCAAGCATCTCGGAGTCGGAATATATGTTTTGATGGAGTGATCAAAGCTTTTAGGTTTATACAATGTTTGCTAGAAACTTGTATTTACAAGAAAGTGAGTGGGAGCACTACAATATTTCTGATAAGTATATGTGGATGACATATTGTTGATCTGAAATAATGTAGAATTTCTGGAAAGCATAAACGGTTGTTTGAAGAGTGATTTTCAAAGGAATACCTGGATAAAGCTGCTTACATATTGGGCATCAAGATCTATGGAAATAGATCAAGACGCCTGATGATACTTTCAAAGAACGCACACCTTGACATGTTTTTGAAAGAGTTCAAAATAGATCAGTCAAAGAAGGGGTTCTCACCTGAGTTGTAAGGTGTGAAGTTGAGTAAGACTCAAAGATTGACCACGGCAGAAGAAAGAGGAAGGACGAAGGTCATCCCCTATGCTCTTGTCATAGGCTCTATACGGTATGCCATGCTGAGTACAACACCTGATGTGTGCCTTGCCATATGTCTGGCAAGAGGGTACAAAGGTGATCTAGGAGTAGATCACCGGATAGCGGTCAAAAATTATCCTTAGAAGAATAAGGAAATATTTCTCGGTTATGGAGGTGATAAAGAGTTCGACGTAAAGAGTTACGTTGATGCAAGCTTAACACCTATCTGGATAGCTCTGAGTAGAGATATCGGATACGTATAATGGAGCAACAATTTGGAATAGCTCCAAGTGGAACGTGGTAGCAACATCTACGATATGACATAAAGTTTTGCGAAATACATAGGGATCTGAATATGGCAAGACCCGTTGACTACAACCTCTCTCACAAGCATAACATGATCAAACCCAGAACTCTTTGAGTGTTAATCACATAGTAATGTGAACTAGATCATTGAGTCTAGTAGACTCTTTGGATGTTGGCCACATGGCCATGTGACCTGTGAGTGTTAATCACATGGTGATGTGAACTAGATTATTGACTCTAGTGCAAGTGGGAGACTGTTGGAAATATGCCCTGGAGGCAATAATAAATTGGTTATTATTATATTTCCTTGTTCATGATAATCGTTTATTATCCATGCTAGAATTGTATTGATAGGAAACTCAGATACATGTGTGGATACATAGACAACACCATGTCCCTAGTAAGCCTCTAGTTGACTAGCTCGTTGATCAATAGATGGTTATGGTTTCCTGACCATGGACATTGGATGTCGTTGATAACGGGATCACATCATTAGGAGAATGATGTGATGGACAAGACCCAATCCTAAGCCTAGCACAAAGATCGTGTAGTTCATATGCTAAAGCTTTTCTAATGTCAAGTACCATTTCCTTAGACCATGAGATTGTGCAACTCCCAGATACCGTAGGAGTGCTTTGGGTGTGCCAAACGTCACAACGTAACTGGGTGGCTATAAAGGTACACTACATGTATCTCCAAAAGTGTCTGTTGGGTTGGCACGAATCGAGACTGGGATTTGTCACTCCGTATAAATGGAGAGGTATCTCTGGGCCCACTCGGTAGGACATCATCATAATGTGCACAATGTGATCAAGGAGTTGATCACGGGATGATGTGTTACGGAATGAGTAAAGAGACTTGCCGGTAACGAGATTGAACAAGGTATCGGGATACCGACGATCGAATCTCGGGCAAGTATCGTACCGCTAGACAACGGGAATTGTATACGGGATTGATTAAGTCCTTGACATCGTGGTTCATCCGATGAAATCATCGTGGAACATGTGGGATCCAACATGGGTATCCAGGATCCCGCTGTTGGTTATTGACCGGAGAGTTGTCTCGGCCATGTCTGCATGACTGACGAACCCGTAGGGTCTACACACTTAAGGTTCGATGACGCTAGGCTTATAGGGGAAGTATGTACGCGGTTACCGAATGTTGTTCGGAGTCCCGGATGAGATCTCGGACGTCATGAGGAGTTCCGGAATGGTCCGGAGGTAAAGATTGATATATAGGAAGTATGGTTTTGGCCACCGGAAGTGTTCCGGGCATCACCGGTAGTGTACCGGGACCACCGGAGGGGTCCGGGGGTCCACCAGGTGGGGCCACCAGCCCCGGAGGCTTACATGGGCCAATAGTGGGAAGGGACCAGCCCCTAGGTGGGCTGGGGCGCCTCCCACCAAGGCCCAAGGCGCCTCCAAGAGGGGAAGGGGGCAAACCCTAGGGCAGATGGGCCCTAAGGCCCACCTCAGGTGCGCCTCCCCCTCTTCCCTTGTGGCCGCCACCCCAGATGGGATCTGGGGGCTGCCGCCACCCCTAGGGAGGGAACCCTAGGTGGGGGTGCAGCCCTCCCTTCCCCCCTATATATAGTGGAGGCTAAGAGGCAGCCCAACAGACGAACTCTTCCCCTGTTGGCGCAGCCCTACCCCTCTCCCTCCTCGTCTCTCGTAGTGCTTGGCGAAGCCCTACAGGATTCCCGCGCTCCTCCACCACCACCACGCCGTCGTGCTGCTGCTGGATGGAGTCTTCCCCAACCTCTCCTTCTCCCCTTGCTGGATCAAGGCATAGGAGACGTCACCGGGCTGTACGTGTGTTGAACACGGAGGTGCCGTCCATTTGGCACTAGGATCATCGGTGATTTGGATCACGACGAGTATGACTTCATCAACCCCGTTCACTTGAACGCTTCCGCTTAGCGATCTACAAGGGTATGTAGATGCACTCTCCTTCCGCTCGTTGCTAGATTACTCCATTGATTGATCTTGGTGATGCGTAGAAAATTTTAAATTTATGCTACGATCCCCAACACTCCCCTCGTCGCCCTGTGAGAGAGCGATCATCGGTTGTATCTGGCACTTGGAAGGGTGTGTTTTATTAAGTATCCGGTTCTAGTTGTCATAAGGTCAAGGTACAACTCCAAGTCGTCCTGTTACCTAAGATCACGGCTATTCGAATAGATTAACTTCCCTGTAGGGGTGCACCACATAACCCAACACGCTCGATCCCATTTGGCCGGACACACTTTCCTGGGTCATGCCCGGCCTCGGAAGATCAACACGTTGCAGCCCTACCAAGGCACAACAGAGAGGTCAGCACGCCAATCTAAATCCTATGACACAGGGGTCTGGTCCCATCGCCCATTGCACACCTGCACGTTGCGAGGGCGGCCGGAAGCAGTCCTAGCCTAGCAGGCGTTCCAGTCCAATCCGGCGCGCACCGCTCAGTCGCTGACATCACGCAGGCTTCGGCTGATACCACGACGTCGAGTGACCATAACTGTCCCCGCGTAGATGATTAGTGCGTATAGGTCAGTAGCCAGACTCGGATCAAATACCAAGATCTTGTTAAGCGTGTTATTTTGAAATAACCACAGACGCCGACTAGGGCCAGGCCCACTTCTCTCCTGGGTGGTCTCAACCTGCCCTGTCGCTCCGCCACAAAGTAACAGTCGGGGACCTTCGGGAACTCACGCCCACCTCTACCGGGATGGAGCCACCTGCCCCTTCAGCCCCCAACATCGGAATCACTCGCGGGTACTCCTACGAGTCGATTCGTCTTTAGTCACCACATGTATCATATATTATGTATATAAGTATATACCCGTGACCACCTCCCGAGTGATCACGGCCCGATAGTATAGCATGGCAGACGGACAAGAATGTAGGGCCACTGATGGCATACTAGCATCCTATACTAAGCATTGGGATTGCAGGTAAGGTATCAACAGTTGTAGCAACAATGACAGGCTATGCACCAGAATAGGATTAACGGAAGCAGTAACATGCTACACTACTCTAATGCAAGCAGTATAGAGAAGAGTAGGCGATATCTGGTGATCAAGGGGGGGCTTGCCTGGTTGCTCTGGCAAGAGAGAGGGGTCGTCGTCGATGTAGTCGATCAATGGGGTATCCGCAGCGGTCTCGAGGTCTACCGGAAAGAAGTAACGGAGGGGGAACACAATAAATAACAGAGCAATCAAAGCATCATAAGCATAACATGGCAATACGCGGTGTTAGGGGTGACCTAACGCAGTACTAGGTGCTACTGGCGAAGGGGGAAAACATCCGGGAAAGTATTCCCGGTGTTTCGCTTTTTTGGGCAGATGAACCGGAGGTGGATTGTTACATGGTCGATATGCTAGGGACGTGTGGCGGACGAACGGACTGCGTATTCGGATTCGTCTCGCTTTTCTGAGCAACTTTTATGTATAAAACTTTTTCATCCGAGCTACGGATTATTTTATATGATTTTCCAAAGATTTAAAGAATTTCTAAAATTATGGATTTATTTTAATCCGAAAATAAACAGTAAACAGAAAAGCTGGGTGCACCCGGTGTAGTGCACCCAACAGTGCACTCAGGCTGACAGTGGGCCCCGGGGCTACCGAGTTAGCCGCGAGCGGTTAACTATTCAGATGATGAACAGTGCTGGAGGGGTCCGCATGTCATCACCATTGGGGTTAGTTTAAATTAAACAGTGTTTAATTTATGGGGGTTTCTACACATCAGCGGCCAATTAGCCTTAGTATTAGTACCAAAAACTAAACTAAACAGGGGACAGAAGAGACGTGAAGCTTTTGTGGCCTGTAGAGTACACATTATTGCATATGGTTATGGGCATTTTTATTTGTTTCTTTTTTACAACTATTTTTGTGGGCTTTTAGTTGGGCATTAATGTGATAAAAATTTAAGGGACTATGAAGCGGCTGGTGCATTTCAAGTTCGATGGGTTCAGCGTTCAGGCGTGACTTTCTACTGGGTTCAGAACACACTCGTACCCATATACACGTACATGTAGAAAAAGAAGATTGTTGGGTTCAGATATGGCTGTACGCTAGCTCCGCCGGCCATGGAGCAGCAGCAGCATAAATACGCAGCGGCAATAGAGGGAGCATCAACAGGCCGCGAGAAGAAGCAGTGCAGCAACAGCGGAGAGCAGTAGTGGACAACGAGCAGCAGCAGTAGCGCAGCAACAACAGCGCAGCCGGGCGCGGTGGCTAGCGGGCGGGCGGCTGCGCGCGCCGGCAGAGGTGGGGACGGCGAGAGAGGCTGTAGTGGGGCAGCAGGGGTGGGCGCAAACGTGCAAGGGCGACGGGAGGAGGGGCGCCCAGGGCGAGCTAGTGACGATCAGAGGGCACCGGGAGCTCAGCCATGGCGTGCGTGGAGCGAAGCTCCGACCACGACGGCTAAGCTCGGGGGAGGGCACCTACGGCGATGGAATCGATGGGGAAGAAGGGGGAATCGAAGGAGGGTGTCGGTGTCAAAACCAGCGGATCTCGGGTAGGGTGTCCCGAACTGTGCGTATAAGGCGGATGGTAACAGGAGGCAGGGGACACGATGTTTTACCCAGGTTCGGGCTCCCTCTTGATAGAGGTAAAACCCTATGTCCTGCTTGATTAATATTGATGATATGGATAGTACAAGAGTAGATCTACCACGAGATCAGAGAGGCTAAACCCTTGAAGCTAGCCTATGGTATGATTGTATGTTATCGTGTCCTATGGACTAAAACCCTCCGGTTTATATAGACACCGGAGGGGGCTAGGGTTACACAAGATCGGTTACAAAGGAGGAGATATCCATATCCGTACTGCCTAGCTTGCCTTCCACGCCAAGTAGAGTCCCATCCGGACACGAGACGAAGTCTTCAATCTTGTATCTTCATAGTCCAACAGTCTGGCCAAAGGATATAATCCGGCTGTCTGGAGACTCCTAATCCCGGACTCCCTCAGTAGCCCCTGAACCAGGCTTCAATGACGATGAGTCCGGGGCGCAGTGTTGTCTTCGGCATTGCAAGGCGGGTTCCTCCTCTGAACATATCACAGAAGAGTTTGAATACCAGGATAGTGTCCGACCCTGCAAAATAAATTCCACATACCACCGTAGAAAGAACAATATTTCCATAAATCTTAATCTGCTGACACGCTTTGGCAACATGACGTCAGGCCATGGCTCGGTGATTATTCGAACCGTTTTTCTTCAACCAGCTCCACACATAAAGCGAGGCGGTTTCTTGACACGTCTTGTCAAAGCAGAGATCGTGTTCCCCTAATTACGGGATTCTCATCAATACGGTCGTGGGTAACCCAACCGTGCCTAGGACTCCTAGATTTTAGGCAAGTCCCAAACGGCCACTAGGAGGACGCTTGATATTCACCCTCTTTATAAAGGGACAAGGCTTTTACTTTTTTCCCTCCCGTGCTCAATGAATCCTTCCCCCGCCTCGAGTTCTAACACCCAAAGCCCAGGTCAGGTGCTTTGGACCTTCAATCATGTTCGGATCTAGCCTTCAAGGCCGGTGGATGCCCTCCTCCATTACGGAAGAGGATATCAAGAAGTTGAGGGAGGCCAGATACCTGACCGCCGAGGTTTCGCATCGGCTGCCTGCCCGAGGGTAGGTCGTCCCTACTGCCGAACACAACGAGAACATTGTGTTCATCTCCCACTTCCTCCGAGGCCTAGGCCTCACCCTGGATCCCTTTGTTAGGGGTTTGATGTTCTATTACGGGCTAGATTTCCACGATCTAGCCCCGGACTCCTTTCTCCACGTCTCGACATTTATTGTCGTATGTGAGGCCTTCCTCCGCATTACCCCTCACTTCGGCCTGTGGCTCAAGACCTTTGACATGAAGCCGAAGATGGTCGAGGGGCAGCACGTAGCGTGCAGAGGCGCATTAATAAGTAAAATCGCTGGAGCTCCATGGCCAAAGGGTTCCTTTCCAGAGGTGTCCGGATTATGGCAGCGAGAGTGGTTCTACATCACAGCTCCCAGAAGTGCCAAGTGGGTGGCCGCCCCTGCTTTTTGCTCGGGCCCTCCACCACAACTGATCTCATGGATTAGCAGAGGGCTGAGATGGGGTCCAGCCAAGGACGTGCCTATACTGCAAAGCCGCGTTCAAGATCTCTTCGACAGAGATTTCAGTCTGGTTATGGTGGTGCAAGTCATGCTGGTTCGTCGAGTCCAGCCTTGCAAACGCCGGCCCCTCCGCGTGTGGGAGTTCAACCCAAAAGGGCCGCGCACTATTCAGAATTTCCTCGGCCTGACGCACGAGGAGATGTACAAATCATTCTTCGGACCCCAAATAGAGTGTACGGATACTACCGAGGATGTGGGCCTGAGCAGCAACCGTACCGCTGACCAAGGAAGTAATCCTCTAGCCGAACACACCGTCCTTCATTTACCATGACGTCATTCTGAAAAATCGCACTTTGACCAGGACTGGCTAACAAAGGCGAAGATGACTCGGTGTTCAGCCCACCTTCCTGAGGGTTTGGAGAATCCGGTACTGGAAAAGATGCTCGAGCTAGCACCTTGCCCGGAGGCCTCAAAGGAAGATGAAGGGGGGAATAATGAGGTCGAAAGCGGGCCCCCATCGCTACCAATTCCAACCGAGGGAAGGAGCGCCTCCGTGAAGGAGGATAACCAAGGGGAAGAATCTGACCTTCTCTTGCTCCGGGGAAGGAAGAGGACCACCTCTGAAGATCCGGAAACCAAGGCTTCCAAGCGGGAGAAGAAGTCTCCACCAGAGGGTCCTGCCTCGGAGGGTGCTTTTGCCGCACAAAGTCCGCGCGGGGATCAGCCCTTTAACGAGCCGTAAGTGATCAAAAAATACTTAATAGTAAAGATATTCTACCTTACTTCCGAGGAAAATAACCGAAGTGTTTATCTCGCAGTTCGGATCTTAGCCCTTCTGAAACGCCTCCCCCGGACTCCCCCGCTCAAGAAGCAGGCGACCTTGAAGTGTCGTCATGGAGGGCCTCTCCGGATCCGGTGAGGCCAGAAGATAATCCTATAGTCACCCGAAGTCCCCAGCATCCTGCTCTTGAAGAGAGCAAACAAAAGAGTCCGACGCAGTCTGGTATGCGGTCAGACGCACTGAGGGATCTGCTAAGGCGGGCGACCATCTCGGAAGAATACCGTACATTGATGGGTACGGTGATGGAAAGGATTTTATCCGCCAAAAGTGGGTTGCATGACGCCTTTATGAGTCTACTAACGGGCTTTGAGGTAAGTAAAATGATGTACATTTGTGATGGTACCGCACATTTTTAGGTGTGCCCTGTGTAGATAGTAGCCCCTAAGACTCTGGTTGTCGCGGAAAACGGCGGCAAACAGAGGATTGTAGTCCCAGGTAATAACCATACAGCTTTATGTGCATGCGATGGAAGCTCTGGTGACTGGCCGACCTAATGAGTTTGCCGAACTAAAGCGGCAACTGGATGCGGCAGATGCCAACATCGAGCTTGTTAACAAGCGGCTTGACGAGGCACAGGGTAAGTAATGTTTTTCCGGTCAATGTCACATAGTAAGAGCAGCATGATGCCAGTGTCTTTAATATGTTGTGACTGCAGATGGAGCTGCCGCCGTGAAGACCCTTCGGGCGGAACTTGCCCGAGCCAACGAACAAACAAGGATTAGTAATGCGGCCGCTTTAAACGCAGCCGAAGAGTTAAGAGCCGAGAAGGCTGCGCATTGCGAGAGCAAAGAAAAGATGGCCAAGATGGCTGTAAAGTTAAAAGACACTGCCGACCGTTGTCGGTTCCTTGAAGAAGAAAACCGAGCGAAGGTGATGGACCTCGAAAAGGCCACGATGGCGGCTAAAGACACCCGCTCTGCCATGAGGGCAAAGAAGGAAGAGCTGCGTGAAGCTGGTGATATTGTGGCTGGGAAGCCCTTTTTGCTGCGAAGGAAGTTCGGAGATCTGCGGTATGCCCCTCTAGATCGGCTATGGAGTTCGGAAGACACATATCTGGATTTGACGACGAGTGCTGTCGATGTGGCCGAATACTTCCGAGATCAAACAGATCGTGATGTGGACAAGCTATTCTGGTCGCAATTTAACGTTCCAGAGCGTCCTCTTCCACTAACTGATCAACTTGCCGAATGGGCCAAACTCAATAGATTGTCCGGACTCGCCATGAGGTCCGTCGTAGATCATCTGTGGCCGGAAAAGCCGAAGTCGAACAGCTATTTTAGCTTAGTGCAGCAGTTCCTTGGTGCGGTGCCGCGCATCAATGTGATGAAGAGGTCGTTGTGCATAGAAGGCTCGCAGATGGCCCTTGCCCTTGTCAAAGCATACTGGGCGGAGATGGATGCTACCACTGTTGCGGCGCAGGGTTGGGCCATAGGCCGAGTGGCTGCCGAGCAGTATTTTGAAGAAGTTCTTGAGGGTGCTCGTTTGATAGAGGCCTAGTGCTCGAAGAATATTATGTTTGAGTGACATGTATTCCCATTGTAAAAACAATGTTTACCAAATTTATTAAGGCTGTATTTATACTTTTGCCTGAAAGTAATATGATGCCTCCCGTGCGGCTGTTTATATATATATGTATATAACCTGAAAGATTGCAGTCGTCGACTTCATCCCCCACACATATAATGCAGGGGTGTTCGCAGAAGACGCCTGTTCACACGTAATCCAACGTCTTGGTCCTAATAAGGAGGTGATAGTGCAGCGAACGAGGCAACCGGACTATAATGCTTTAACACTTTCACTTAGCCATAGGAGTTTGACGGTGGGGCTACTATACAGCCCCTGGTGGCTCCGCACTCTCCCGAATTCGGGGTGCGTACATGCCTGGCCTAGAAACGACCCTTCATTAAGGGGGAGGAATTCTAACATTCCGATGGGTCATCGAGTGGTTGACCAGTCTCACGCTATATCATGACAGTCAGTTTTCGGCTTTCTCTACTGAGGTGCTCGTCCGGATGACCCGGGGCACAATCGCAGTAGTTCTCCTGGTGCCACCTTAGCCGATAGAGCGGAACGTAAGGCAGTAAAACACAGGAGCCGGGCAAACCCAACATTTGACCAAAGACATGATTCAGAGCTGATGCATATAAGGCCAAACTCGCGACGCCGAACACTCCCTAAGGTATTCGGTCTTTTATGGTATAAACCGGGCCTAAACAGTGCCCTTTGTAAGAAGCCCCTGGTGTCCAGGTACGTGCATTATTCTGACGTGGCCACATGCCAAGACGTCAGCATTCTTCTCAATAGTACTGAGAATCCGAGGGATGTTATCAACAAGAGACAGTAAGAAAGGTTTACGCAGGGTCTTAATCTAAAAAGAATCCTTGGAATGGGTCCCTGCTGCACGTCTGTGCCTGTGTCTCCGTTGTGCCGTATCCTGGACTGGTGTAGCACGATGGTCATCTATAAAAGAGAGGAACTTAGGTGAAAAGTTATCGTGCAAAAAGGTAGGTTATATTAAAGAAACCATGTACAATTCAAGATGAGTAAAAATTGCCACTTGTCTGCGCGCGTTGAGCCCTTTGTATTTGCAATAGGGGTGTGGCCATCAAACCTGTATGAATTACATATAGCTACGTCGGACTCGTCTAACCGTGTCCATAGTCTTGACGACCTATCGAATGCTTTAGCTGGTAAGGCCGTTTTAGTGTGCGGCTGCCAAGGCAGCCGCACTCTCTTCAGTGCGCAGGGATCGCTCAATATTTCCATTTACTGTAATAATGCCACGTGGACCGGGCATCTTAATCGTGAGGGAAGCGTAATGCGGTATTGCATTAAAGCGAGGGAAAGCTTCGCGTCCAAGTAGTTCTTGATAGCCACTTTGGAACGGAGCAATGTGGAAGGTTATATTTTCACTACGGAAGTTATCGGGAGAGCCGAATATAACCTCTAGTAGCAGGGAGCCCATGCAATGAGCCCCTGGGTCGGGCGTTACTCCTTTAAAGGTAGTATTGCTATGGCAAATTTTCGTTGGGTCTATCCCCATTTTGCGGATTGTATCCTGATATATCAGGTTTAGACTGCTGCCACCGTCCATCATGACTCGTGTGAAGTGGTATCCGTCAATTATTGGATCTAATACCAAGGCAGCCCATCCTGCACGCCGGATACTTGTGGAGTAATCTCGATGATCGAAGGTGATCAGTTGAGACAACTAGTGGCAGGACTCCGCGGTGATAGGCCCTTGGGCATATTTCTCTGGGAGTGCCACTTTGTTTCTCCCCTTGATCACGTGTAACACGTGTACTATTTTGACCTCTGGTGGAAATTTCTTTTGTTCCCCAGTGTCTTGCTTGAGAGGCTCATCCTCGTCTTCGCTTGGTGTATCCTCCCCCTTGTGTACGGCGTTGAGCTTGCCGGACTGCTTGAAGACCCAACATTCTCTGTGGGCATGATTTGCAGGTTTATCGGGGCTGCTATGGATCTGACATATTTGGTCCGTAATTTTGTTTAGGCTGGACAATTCATCTTTGGCACCTTTAGAGGGCGGCTTTTGCTAACCTGGACGAGAGCTTTTGAATCCGGCGTTTACCGTCGTGCTCTTCGGGCTGTCTTCTTTATTCCGGCGCTTATTATTTTTGCTGCGTCGTGATTTCCCGTTTCCATCTATAACTTCAGATGTACTTGGGTCACTGGTGCTGCATCGGGCTAGCCAGCTGTCCTCACCCGCGCAAAAGCAGGTCATGAGGCTTGTTAATGCTGGCATTGTTCTCGGCTTTTCTTGGCTGAGGTTTCTGGCCAGCCATTCGTCTCAAACGCTCTGTTTAAAAGCTGCCAAGGCTTCGGCGTCCGGACAGTCGACTATTTGGTTCTTTTTAGTAAGAAATCTGTTCCAAAGCTTTCGGGCTGACTCTCCGGGCTGTTGAGTTATATGACTTAAATCGTCCGCATCCGGAGGTCGGACATAAGTCCCTTGAAAATTTGCCCAAAAAGCATCTTCAAGCTCTTCCCAGCTTCCAATGGAGCTTTTGGGGAGGATTTTGAGCTAGTGTCGAGCTGGCCCTTTGAGCTTGAGGGGTAAGTACTTGATGGCATGGAGATCATCTCCTCGAGCCATATGGATATGGAGGATATAGTCCTCAATCCAGACCCCAGGGTCTGTTGTTCCGTTGTATGCCTCTATGTTTACAGGTTTGAATCCCTCTGGAAATTCATGGTCCAGCACCTCGTCGGTGAAACATAGGGGGTGTGTGGCACCCTTGTATCTGGGTGTACCATGATGTTCAGATGTTTGTTGTGTTGCATTGTATGCTTGGTCCATTGATGGATCTGGTTGCGCCGTCCTTTTGATGTGAGCCCTCGCGTGGATCGCGTATTGGCTTATGTGCGGCATTGTTTGCCGCTCTATGTTGGCCGTGCTGTCGTCTATCCGGCCAGATGGCCGTTTTAATTTTTGGTTGCGGGGGATCTAAGGCCTCCTCATTGAATTCAGGTAGCAACTTCTGAAGGAAATATGCCCTAGAGGCAATAATAAAGTTATTATTTATTTCCTTATATCATGATAAATGTTTATTATTCATGCAAGAATTGTATTAACCGGAAACATAATACATGTGTGAATACATAGACAAACAGAGTGTCACTAGTATGCCTCTACTTGACTAGCTCGTTAATCAAAGATGGTTATGTTTCCTGACCATGAACAATGAGTTGTTATTTGATTAACGAGGTCACATCATTAGTTGAATGATCTGATTGACATGACCCATTTCATTAGCTTAGCACCTGATCGTTTAGTATGTTGCTATTGCTTTCTTCATGACTTATACATGTTCCTATAACTATGAGATTATGCAACTCCCGTTTACCGGAGGAACACTTTGGGTACTACCAAACGTCACAACGTAACTGGGTGATTATAAAGGAGTACTACAGGTGTCTCCAATGGTCGATGTTGGGTTGGCATATTTCGAGATTAGGATTTGTCACTCCGATTGTCGGAGAGGTATCTCTGGGCCCTCTCGGTAATACACATCACATAAGCCTTGCAAGCATTACAACTAATATGTTAGCTGTGAGATGATGTATTACGGAACGAGTAAAGAGACTTGCCGGTAACGAGATTGAACTAGGTATTGGATACCGACGATCGAATCTCGGACAAGTAACATACCGATGACAAAGGGAACAACGTATGTTGTTATGCGGTCTGACCGCTAAAGATCTTCGTAGAATATGTAGGAGCCAATATGGGCATCCAGGTCCCGCTATTGGTTATTGACCAGAGACGTGTCTCGGTCATGTCTACATTGTTCTCGAACCCGTAGGGTCCGCACGCTTAAGGTTACGATGACAGTTATATTATGAGTTTATGCATTTTGATGTACCGAAGGTTGTTCGGAGTCCCGGATGTGATCACGGACATGACGAGGAGTCTCGAAATGGTCGAGACATAAAGATTGATATATTGGAAGCCTATGTTTGGACATCGGAAGTGTTCCGGGTGAAATCGGGATTTTACCGGGTTACCGGGAGGTTACCGGAACCCCCCGGGAGCCATATGGGCCATCATGGGCCTTAGTGGAAAGGAGAAAGGGGCAGCCCAAGGGGGCTGCGCGCCTCCCCCCTTCCCCTAGTCCTATTAGGACTAGGAGAGGTGGCCGGCCACCCCTCTCCCTCTTTCCCCCTTGGGAATCCTAGTTGGAATAGGATTGGGGGGGGGGGAGTCCTACTCCCGGTAGGAGTAGGACTCCTCCTGCGCCTCTCCCTCTTGGCCGGCGCACCCTCCCCCCTTGGCTCCTTTATATACGGAGGCAGGGGCACCTCTAAACACACAAGTTGACACAAGTTGATCCACGTGATCGATTCCTTAGCCGTGTGCGGTGCCCCCTGCCACCATATTCCTCGATAATACCGTAGCGGAGTTTAGGCGAAGCCCTGCTGCTGTAGTTCATCAAGATCGTCACCACGCCGTCGTGCTGACGGAACTCTTCCCCGACACTTTGCTGGATCGGAGTCCGGGGATCGTCATCGAGCTGAACGTGTGCTCGAACTCGGAGGTGCCGTAGTTTCGGTGCTTGATCGGTTGGATCGTGAAGACGTACGACTACTTCCTCTACGTCGTGTCATCGCTTCCGCAGTCGGTCTGCATTGGGTACGTAGACAACACTCTCCCCTCGTTGCTATGCATCACATGATCTTGCGTGTGCGTAGGAAATTTTTTGAAATTACTACGAAACCCAACAGTGGCATCCGAGCCAGGTTTTATATGTTGATGTTATATGCACGAGTAGAACACAAGTAAGTTGTGGACGATACAAGTCATACTGCCTACCAGCATGTCATACTTTGGTTCGGCGGTATTGTTGGACGAGACGACCCGGACCAACCTTACGCGTACGCTTACGCGAGACCGGTTCCCTCGACGTGCTTTGCACAGAGATGGCTTGCGGGCGACTGTCTCTCCAACTTTAGTTGAACCAAGTATGGCTACGCCCGGTCCTTGCGAAGGTTAAAACGGAGTCTATTTGACAAACTATCGTTGTGGTTTTGATGCGTAGGTGAGATTGGTTCTTACTTAAGCCCGTAGCAGCCACGTAAAACATGCAACAACAAAGTAGAGGACGTCTAACTTGTTTTTGCAGGGCATGTTGTGATGTGATATGGTCAAGGCATGATGCTGAATTTTATTGTATGAGATGATCATGTTTTGTAACCAAGTTATCGGCAACTGGCAGGAGCCATATGGTTGTCGCTTTATTGTATGCAATGCAATCGCGATGTAATGCTTTACTTTATTACTAAAAGGTAGTGATAGTCGTGGAAGCATAAGATTGGCGAGACGACAACGATGCTACGATGGAGATCAAGGTGTCGCGCCGGTGACGATGGTGATCATGACGGTGCTTCGGAGATGGAGATCACAAGCACAAGATGATGATGGCCATATCATGTCACATATTCTGATTGCATATGATGTTTATCTTTTATACATCTTATTTTGCTTAGTTTGACGGTAGCATTTTAAGATGATCTCTCACTAAATTATCAAGAAGTGTTCTCCCTGAGTATGCACCGTTGCGAAAGTTCTTCGTGCTGAGACACCACGTGATGATCGGGTGTGATAGGCTCTACGTTCAAATACAACGGGTGCAAAACAGTTGCACATGCGGAATACTCAGGTTATACTTGACGAGCCTAGCATATACAGATATGGCCTCGGAACACGGAGACCGAAAGGTCGAGCGTGAATCATATAGTAGATATGATCAACATAGTGATGTTCACCATTGAAACTACTCCATCTCACGTGATGATCGGACATGGTTTAGTTGATTTGGATCACGTGATCACTTAGAGGATTAGAGGGATGTCTGTCTAAGTGGGAGTTCTTAAGTAATATGATTAAATTGAACTTAAATTTATCATGAACTTAGTCCTGGTAGTCTTTTGCAAATCATGTTGTAGATCAATAGCTCGCGTTGTTGCTTCCCTGTGTTTATTTTGATATGTTCCTAGAGAAAATTATGTTGAAAGATGTTAGTAGCAATGATGCGGATTGGATCCGTGATCTGAGGTTTATCCTCATTGCTGCACAGAAGAATTATGTCCTTGATGCACCGCTAGGTGACGGACCTATTGCAGGAGCAGATGCAGACGTTATGAACGTTTGGCTAGCTCAATATGATGACTACTTGATAGTTTAAGTGCACCATGCTTAACGGCTTAGAATCGGGACTTCAAAGATGTTTTGAACATCATGGACCATATGAGATGTTCCAGTAATTGAAGTTAATATTTCAAGCAAATACCCGAGTTGAGAGATGTGAAGTCTCCAACAAGTTCTATAGCTAAAAGA
The DNA here is from genome assembly GCF_018294505.1 of Triticum aestivum. Taxonomy (NCBI): domain Eukaryota; kingdom Viridiplantae; phylum Streptophyta; class Magnoliopsida; order Poales; family Poaceae; genus Triticum; species Triticum aestivum. The sequence goes on from NC_057794.1 coordinate 537,317,106, forward strand.
TGGAGGAGAATCGCTCAACTAGTGAGCATGTGCTCAGATTGTCTGGGTACTTCAATTGCTTGAATCAAGTGGGAGTTAATCTTCCAGATAAGATAGTGATTGACAGAATTCTCTAGTCACCATCACTAAGTTACTGAACTTCATGATGAACTATAGTATGCAAGGGATGACGAAAACGATTCCCGAGCTCTTCGTGATATTGAAATCGACGAAGGTAGAAATCAAGAAAGAGCATCAAGTGTTGATGATTGCCAAGACCACTAGTTTCAAGAAAAGGGCAAAGGGAAGAAGGGGAACTTCAAGAAGAACAGCAAGCAAGTTGCTGCTCAAGTGAAGAAGCCCAAGTCTGGTCCTAAGCCTGAGACTAAGTGCTTCTACTGCAAAGGGACTGGTCACTGGAAGCGGATCTACCCCAAGTGATTGGCAGATAAGAAGGATGGCAAAGTGAACATAAGTATATTTGATATACATGTTATTGATGTGTACTTTACTAGTGTTTATAGCAAACCCTAAGTATTTGATACTAGTTCAGTTGCTAAGATTAGTAACTCGAAACGGGAGTTGCAGAATAAACAGAGACTAGTTGAGGGTGAAGTGACGATGTGTGTTGGAAGTGGTTCCAAGATTGATATGATCATCGTCGCACACTCCCTATACTTTCGGGATTAGTGTTGAACCTGAATAAATGTTATTTGGTGTTGGCGTTGAGCATGAATATGATTTGATCATGTTTATTGTAATACGGTTATTCATTTAAGTAAGAGAATAAATTGTTGTTCTGTTTACATGAATGAAACCTTATATGGTTACACACCCAATGAAAATAGTTCGTTGGATCTCGATCATAGTGATACACATAATCATAATATTGAAACCAAAAGATGCAAAGTTAATAATGATAAGTGCAACTTGTTTGTAGCACTGCCGTTTAGGTCATATTTTTGTAAAGCGCATGAAGAAACTCCATACTGATGGGCTTTTGGAATCACTTGATTATGAATCAGTTGATGCTTGCGAACCATGCCTCATGGGCAAGATGACTAAAAACTCTGTTCTTCGGAACAATGGAGTGAGCAATAGATTTGTTAAAAATCATACATACTGATGTATGTAGTCCGATGAATATTGAGGCTCGCGACAGGTATCATTATTTTCTGATCTTCACAGATGATTTGAGCAGATATGAGTATATCTACTTGATGAAACATAAGTCTGAAACATTTGAAAAGTTCAAAGAATTTCAGAGTGAAGTGAAAAATCATCGTAACAAGAAAATAAAGTTTCTACGATCTGATCGTAGAGATGAGTATTTGAGTTACGAGTTTGGCCTTCAGTTAAAAACAATGTGAAATAGTTTCACTACTCATGCCACCTAGAACACCACAATATAATGGTGTGTCCGAACGTCATAACCGTACTTTATTAGATATGGTGCGATCTATGATGTGTCTTACCGATCTACCACTATCGTTTTAGGGTTATGCATTAGAGACAGCTGCATTCACGTTAAATAGGGCACCATCTAAATCCGTTGAGACGACACCGTGTGAACTATGGTTTGGCAAGAAACCTAAGCTGTCGTTTCTTAAATTTGGGGTTGCGATGCTTATATGAAAAAGTTTCATCCTGATAAGCTCAAACTCAAATCGGAGAAGTGCGTCTTCATAGGATACCCAAAGGAGACAATTGGGTACACCTTCTATCATAGATCCGAAGGCAAGACATTCGTTGCTAAGAATGGATCATTTCTGGAGAAGGAGTTTCTCTCGAAAGAAGTGAGTGGGAGGAAAGTAGAACTTGACGAGGTAACTGTACCTGCTCCCCTACTGGAGAGTAGTTCATCACAGAAAACTGTTTCAGTGACACCTACACCGGTTAGTGAGGAAGTTAATGATGATGATCATCAAACTTCAGATCAAGTTACTACCAAACCTCGTAGGTCTTCCAGAGTAAGATCCGCACCAGAGTGGTACGGTAATCATGTTCTGGAAGTCATGTTACTAGACCATGATGAACCTACGAGCTATGAGGAAGCAATGATGAGCCCAGATTCCACGAAATGGCTTGAGGCCATGAAATCTGAGATATGATCCATGTATGAGAACAAAGTGTAGACTTTGATTGACTTGCCCGATGATCGGTGAGTCATTAAGAATAAATGGATCTTCAAGAGGAAGACGGACGTTGATAGTAGTGTTACTATCTACAAAGCTAGACTTGTCGAAAAAGGTTTTTGACAAAGTTCAAGGTGTTGAATACGATGAGATTTTCTTACTCGTATCGATGCTTAAAAGTCTGTCCGAATCATGTTAGCAATTGCCGCATTTTATGATTATGAAATTTGGCAGATGGATGTCAAAACTGCATTCCTGAATGGATTTCTGGAAGAAGAGTTGTATATGATGCAACCGGAAGGTTTTGTCGATCCAAAGGGAGCTAACAAAGTGTGCAAGCTCCAGCGATCCATTTATGGACTGGTGCAAGAATCTCGGAGTTGGAATATACGCTTTGATAAGTTGATCAAAGCATATAGTTATTGTACAGACTTACAGTGAAGCCTGTATTTACAAGAAAGTGAGTGGGAGCACTACAACATTTCTGATAAGTATATGTGAATGACATATTGTTGATCGGAAATAATGTAGAATTATTCTGCAAAGCATGAAAGGATACTTGAATAAAAGTTTTTCAAAGAAAGACCTTGGTGAAGCTGCTTACACATTGAGCATCAAGATCTATATAGATAGATGAAGACGCTTGATAAGATTTTTTCAATGAATACATACCTTGATAAATTTTTGAAATAGTTCAAAATGGAACAGTCAAAGAAGGAGTTCTTGCCTGTGTTGCAAGGTGTTAAGTTGAGTAAGACTCAAAGCCCGACCACGGCAGAAAATAGAAAGAGAATGAAAGTCATTCCCTATGCCTCAGTCATAGGTTCTATAAAGTATGCCATGCTGTATACCAGATCTATTGTATGCCATACCACTGAGTTTGGCAAGGGAGTACAATAGTGATCTAGGAGTAGATCACTGGAGAGCGGTCAAAATTGTCCTTAGTGGAATAAGGATATGTTTCTCGATTATGGAAAAAGGTTCGTCGTAAAAGGTTACGCCGATGCAAGTTTGACACTAATCTAGATGACTCTAAGTCTTGATCTAGATACATATTGAAAGTGGGAGCAATTAGCTAGAGTAGCTCCGTGCAGAGCATTGTAGACATAGAATTCGCAAAATACTTACGGATCTGTATATGACATACCCGTTGACTAAGATTCTCTCACAAGCAAAACATGATCACACCTTAGTACTCCTTGGGTGTTAATCACATAGCGATGTGAACTAGATTACTGAATCTAGTAAACCCTTTGGGTGTTGGTCACATAGAGATGTGAACTATGGGTGTTAATCACATGGTGATGTGAACTATTGCTGTTAAATCACATGGCGATGTGAACTAGATTATTGACTCTAGTGCAAGTGGGAGACTGAAGGAAATATGCCCTAGAGGCAATAATAAAGTTATTATTTATTTCCTTATATCATGATAAATGTTTATTATTCATGCTAGAATTGTATTAACCGGAAACATAATACATGTGTGAATACATAGACAAACAGAGTGTCACTAGTATGCCTCTACTTGACTAGCTCGTTAATCAAAGATGGTTATGTTTCCTGACCATGAACAATGAGTTGTTATTTGATTAACGAGGTCACATCATTAGTTGAATGATCTGATTGACATGACCCATTTCATTAGCTTAGCACCTGATCGTTTAGTATGTTGCTATTGCTTTCTTCATGACTTATACATGTTCCTATAACTATGAGATTATGCAACTCCCGTTTACCGGAGGAACACTTTGGGTACTACCAAACGTCACAACGTAACTGGGTGATTATAAAGGAGTACTACAGGTGTCTCCAATGGTCGATGTTGGGTTGGCGTATTTCGAGATTAGGATTTGTCACTCCGATTGTCGGAGAGGTATCTCTGGGCCCTCTCGGTAATACACATCACATAAGCCTTGCAAGCATTACAACTAATATGTTAGTTGTGAGATGATGTATTATGGAACGAGTAAAGAGACTTGCCGGTAACGAGATTGAACTAGGTATTGGATACCGACGATCGAATCTCGGACAAGTAACATACCGATGACAAAGGGAACAATGTATGTTGTTATGCGGTCTGACCGATAAAGATCTTCGTAGAATATGTAGGAGCCAATATGGGCATCCAGGTCCCGCTATTGGTTATTGACCAGAGACGTGTCTCGGTCATGTCTACATTGTTCTCGAACCCGTAGGGTCCGCACGCTTAAGGTTACGATGACAGTTATATTATGAGTTTATGCATTTTGATGTACCGAAGGTTGTTCGGAGTCCCGGATGTGATCACGGACATGACGAGGTGTCTCGAAATGGTCGAGACATAAAGATTGATATATTGGAAGCCTATGTTTGGACATCGGAAGTGTTCCGGGTGAAATCGGGATTTTACCGGGTTACCGGGAGGTTATCGGAACCCCCCGGGAGCCATATGGGCCATCATGGGCCTTAGTGGAAAGGAGAAAGGGGCAGCCCAAGGGGGCTGCGCGCCTCCCCCCTTCCCCTAGTCCTATTAGGACTAGGAGAGGTGGCCGGCCACCCCTCTCCCTCTTTCCCCCTTGGGAATCCTAGTTGGAATAGGATTGGGGGGGGGAGTCCTACTCCCGGTAGGAGTAGGACTCCTCCTGCGCCTCTCCCTCTTGGCCGGCGCACCCTCCCCCCTTGGCTCCTTTATATACGGAGGCAGGGGCACCTCTAAACACACAAGTTGACACAAGTTGATCCACGTGATCGATTCCTTAGCCGTGTGCGGTGCCCCCTGCCACCATATTCCTCGATAATACCGTAGCGGAGTTTAGGCGAAGCCCTGCTGCTGTAGTTCATCAAGATCGTCACCACGCCGTCGTGCTGACGGAACTCTTCCCCGACACTTTGCTGGATCGGAGTCCGGGGATCGTCATCGAGCTGAACGTGTGCTCGAACTCGGAGGTGCCGTAGTTTCGGTGCTTGATCGGTTGGATCGTGAAGACGTACGACTACTTCCTCTACGTCGTGTCATCGCTTCCGCAGTCGGTCTGCGTTGGGTACGTAGACAACACTCTCCCCTCGTTGCTATGCATCACATGATCTTGCGTGTGCGTAGGAAATTTTTTGAAATTACTACGAAACCCAACAACTTCTGCTTCGGGTAGCTCTTGGTGGGGCGATTACCGCCGTACTTCGCTGCTGTGTTGAGTACTTTACTCCATCTGATTCTGAGTGTGTCTTGCGCAGACTTGAGCCTTTTCTTCTGCTTTTTTAGACTCCTCATGGTGGCAACAAGCCTTTGACGGGCATTCTGTTGCTCCGGGTGTCCGTCCAGTGTGATGTCATCTGGACTATTATCTTTGATAGAGTCGGGTTGTTCGGTTTGATTCTCCGTGTTGCCATGGTCCGGCGATTGTTCACCCTGCTCTAAGGCTGGGTCTATATGATCGTTGTTTCTGCCGAGGCGGGATTTGGAGCGGCGCTTACGCCGCCGCTTTGACTGCTTATCGAGGGGACAACCCTCTGTTGCGTCCTTCCATTCCTCGTCGTCGTCTTCTTTTGGTGTGTCCACCATGTATACGTCATGTGATAAAGTGGGCGTCCAGTGCCCTGTGGGCAGTGGTTCCTGTTCGCCTCCTGCATCGTCGTCCATACCGTCGATGTCTTCGGAGTCGAAGTCGAGCATGTCGGTTAAGTCATCGACAGTAGCTACTGAGTGGGTGGTGGGTGGGCAGCGAATTTCTTCATCATCCGCATCCCAATCCTGTCGGACATAGTTCGGCCAGGACTCTCCTGACAAGGAGAGAGACTTTAATGAATTCAGTACGTCGCCGAAGGGCGAGTGCTGAAAGATATTCGCGGAGGTGAACTCCATGATTGGCGCCCAGTCCGATTTGATAGGCACGGGTGCAGGAGGTTCGGAGTCCGTGGCCGGGGAAGGATCCAGCAGTTTGGCAACACTGCTCTCGTGAAGGATAAGGTCGATATTCGGCTCGATCGCCGCTGAGGGTAAGGCCTCCATGGCGGGGTCCATCCACCCGTCCATGGACGGCGCAACTGGCTCCGAATTGAGGGTCGGAGCGGCTGCCGGTGCGATCTTCTAAACACTGTCTAATGGTAGAGCTAAATCGTACTCATCGTGACCGCGCGATGCACAAGGCAGAGGCTCGAATCCGTCGAAGATCAAGTCTCCGCGGATATCAGCCATGTATTTTAAGCTTCCAAACCTGACCTGGTGGCCAGGGGCATAACTTTCGATCTGCTCCAGATGGCCAAGCGAGTTGGCCCGTAGTGCAAAGCCGCCGAATACAAAAATCTGTCCGGGGAGAAAGTCTCACCCTGGGCTGCATCGTTATCAATGATCATAGGAGCCATCAAGCCTAACGGCGACGACATAGAGGAACTCTCAATGAAAGCACCAATGTCGGTGTCAAAACCGGCGGATCTCGGGTAGGGGGTCCCGAACTATGCGTCTAAGGCGGATGGTAACAGGAGGCAGGGGACATGATGTTTTACCCAGGTTCAGGCCCTCATGATGGAGGTAAAACCCTACGTCCTGCTTGATTAATATTGATGATATGGATAGTACAAGAGTAGATCTACCACGAGATTAGAGAGGCTAAACCCTAGAAGCTAGCCTATGGTATGATTGTATGTTATCGTGTCCTACGGACTAAAATCCTCTGGTTTATATAGACACTGGAGGGGGCTAGGGTTACACAAGGTCGGTTACAAAGGAGGAGATATCCATATCCGTACTTCCTAGCTTGCCTTCCACGCCAAGTAGAGTCCCATCTGGACACGAGACGAAGTCTTCAATCTTGTATCTTCATAGTCCAACAGTCCGACCAAAGGATATAATCCGGCTGTCCGGAGACCCCTAATCCCGGACTCCCTCAGAGGGCCTTACCACCGTCGCATAGAAGGGGACGACGAGGTTGGGGACGCATTGAAGGCGGCGGATCGACCGCCGGTGGCCGCGGATGCAGTCGGGGAGGAATGATGAAAACAGCGGCGATGCGGCGTCCCGACTTGATCCACTTGATGATGAAGAAGAAGTCTTCCATGGTGAAGCTCCCGGACACGCTAGATCAGCACGGAGGCAACGATGGTCGCAACGACGACATGGCGGCGGACGAGCTCGGGATCGAGCAATTGGAGAGGGAGAGGGGCAAGTGGGGGAAGGGGATTAGGTTTTCGGGGGCGCGAGGGAGAGGGGTTATAGGCCAGGGGGAAGGCCGGATGGCCGCCACGCAAGGCTCGGCCGAGCATGGCACCTCGGATGGCCTCCACGCCTCTATTTTGTGAACAGAGGATAGGGTAGACTCCAAGTGGGCTGGGCTGCACTATAGCTTAGCAGGCCTGAGTGCACAATAGGCTTTAGTTTTTTTACTTTTTATTGCTCCTGTTTTGTAGTTCATTTTTGTACCAAATGAATTTTGTTGAATGTGATACCTGCCACAAAAATGTTTGGCAATGTTATGGACTGCCACAAAATGTTTGAGGGATATTATAATTTGTTTCCATTTTGTTTTAAACAAAAATGACTTAAAGGGGACTGTGTTGATACTGTTTCATATCCAGGGGCTTTTTAAATATATTTTGAAAAATGTTAACCCCTACATGATAATTAACTAGTGAATATTTGCAACTCAACAAACATTTTTGTTTTACCGCTTGAAGAAATGATAGTTTGACTTTATTTTAAATTTGAGTTTGAATCGGGTTTGGATCAAAGTGAGGTTTAACGAACTAACTGCGATGACATGGCACCATTAGGAAGGATTACTATGGCTTAATTATCCGGGCGTCACATTATTGAGGGGCTCTTCGAGCGGAAGCTCGAATGATAAGCAGAATGAGGAGAATAAAAAGCCAAAATACAATCTTCCTCGCACTGCGGAGGCCTCACTAACTTCCTCCACGACCAGCACGAACAGTATCTCGTACTCACTAATATTTTCATGCAAAATTTTTATTTCCATACTAGGAAATCACCACCTTCAGTGGAGTTTCACTTATATGATGAGGTTAAGGAGATGTCACTCCATGATTTTTGTCGGGTCTGCAAGATACCCTTTGTGGGCAGCATTGAGGAACCACATTGTAGTGATGTGGATGGATTTATTGATAGAATTGCTGTACGGGAAATGAGGAAAGTTTCCGATGCAAGAATTACTAGTATACATGTTCCTGTTCTACGTTATTTCGCGATATTTGCTAGTAGATGCTTAATTGGTCGCGGGAACAGTGGAAATCTTAGTGCTCCTGATCTTATCATTTTACGCCATGCTTTGTTTCGTGATACAACTTTCAGCCTAGGCGCTATTGTTGCTAAATGATTAAGTCTGAACCGTACAAAGGGCCCCATCTTCAGAGGCATCTTTGCTTCATGCCTTGCTGAACACTTTGAGATACCTATTAGGAATTATGAGAAAGAATAAAAGCTGCTGCCCCCTGTTTTTCAAGATTATAGGAGTATGGTAGCACATGAATTTATTGTTAAAAATAAGAAGAAGGTGCTTAAGTATAATTTGATATTTGATAAAACTCACTTTGAGATTATTACCTTGCATGCGCCCTCTTTGTTTAACATACTTTCAGGCACGTACCTCATCTTGCCCGAGGCCATTTATGCATACTGGAGGCTGACACAAGTCCCAGATCCTGAGCCTGAGCCACCACTTGACCCTTATCGATAGTCTGTTTATTAGTGGGATTCAGAGGAGATCGCCAACCAGTGGCACACTAAGGACCCTCTTCAGTACACCGGAGAGAGTAGCTTCGATCTGTGGACATAGACCAATTTAAGCCAAAAGCCTAAGCTTGGGGGAGTACGTATTTCTCACCGGCATTACATTCATGCCCACACACTCATGCCAGTTGTCGGTGCTCATTACTTTTTCATTGTACTATCCATATTAGTTTATTTTCTTTTCTAAGCCTTCTTCTTGTGTGTTTTAGAAAACCTTAAGAAAAAAACCAAAAAAAATTAGTAATAGCTTTTAGCTAGTTTACTTTCCATGCCTGTAGTAGTAGTAATTAAAAAAAACCCAAAAAGATTTCTTGTTCTTCTTTTGCTTGTTGGGAGCTTTCCCGTGTAAATAGTTTTTATTTCTTTTCTTATTCTTTGGGGGTCGAGAGGAGAAGACCATGATGAAAATGTTGAGTGGCTCTCATATGCATTATTGTTGATTTAACCAAGATCCCATATTACCTTGTCTTCTCCCTTGTATTAAATGCTTGCAGATTCCAGCTTAGTTCAATGCACGTGCACTATTATTATTATCCACACTGTTCGGTCGTGCGAGTGAAAGGCAATAATGATGATATATGATGGACTGATTGAGATGAGAGAAGCTGGTATGAACTCGACCTATCTTGTTTTTGTAAATATGATTAGTTCATCGTTCCTGATTCAGCCTATTATGAATGAATCATGTTTGCAATGACAATTAGAGATTATAGTTGCTCATGCCATGCTTAATTTGCTAGGAGTTTATAATGGTTTACCTTGAGTGCCAACATGCTATTAAAATGGTTGTGATGTGGTATGATAGGGTGGTATCTTCCTTTGAATGATTCGAGTGGCTTGACTTGGCACATGTTCACGCATGTAGTTGAAACAAAATCAACATAGCCTCCACGATATTTATGTCCATGGTGATTTATATCCTACTCATGCTTGCACTCATTGTTGATTAATCTTAATGCATGTTCATGACTGTTGTCGCCCTCTAGTTGGTCGCTTCCCAGTCTCTTTCTAGCCTTCACTTGTACTAAGAGGGAATACTGCGTGTGCATCCACTTCCCTAAAACACCAAAGTTATTCCATATGAGTCCACCATACCTTCCTATATGCGGTATTTACCAGCCATTCCAAGTAAATTTGTATGTGTCAAACTCTAAACCTTCAAATGAAATTCTATTTTCTATGCTTAGCTCATGTATCAACTAGGCATGTCTATATATTCCATGCTAGGTGGGTTATTCTCACGGTGAGTGGACTCCTCTCATCACTCACGAGAAAATGGCCGGTAACTGGGATGCCCAGTCTCAAGCTCAAATCAAAATAATTGCAAATAAAACTCCCCCAGGATTGTTGTTAGTTGGAGGCACCATTGTTTCGGATAAGCCGTGGATTGATGTTTGTTGGTGGTGGGGGAGTATAAACTTTACCATTCTGTTTGGGAACCGCCTATAATGTGTGTAGCATGGAAGATATCAAGATCTTTTGGTTGCTATGTTGACTATGAAAGTATGCCACTCAAAATATTATTTATCTCTGCTTCAAAACTCGAGCTCTGGCACCTCTGCAAATCCCTGCTTCCCTCTGTGAAGGGCCTATCTATTTACTTTTATGCTGAGTCATTATCCTCCTATTAAAAAGCACCAGTTGGAGAGCACCTCTGTCATTCGCATGCATTTCTATTAATTTACATTGAGTATGACTGTGACTGGATCTCTTTTGCCATGAATTACAATGTCTAGTCAGTCCTGGATCTTCATGGGTGCTCTGCATTTATGTTTTGCCGTCTCAGAAAGGGCTAGCGAGATACCATCTTGTTATATCATGTTATGATTGTTTTGAGAAAGTGTTGTCATCCAAGATTTATTATTATTGCTCGCTAGTTGATTATGCCATTGATATGAGTAAACATGAGACCTAATTGTTATTGTGAATATGGTTAGTTCATAATCTTTGCTGAAAACTTGAATACTGGTTTTACATATTTGCAACAACAAGATCAAATAGAGTTTGTAAAAGTTTTTCTTTATCACTTTCAGTTTGTCAACTGAATTGCTTGAGGACAAGCAAAGGTTTAAGCCTGGGGAAGTTGATATGTCTCCAACGTATCTACTTTTCCAAACACTTTTGCCCTTGTTTTGGGCTCTAACTTGCATGATTTGAATGGAACTAACCCAGACTGACCCTGTTTTCAGTAGAACTGTCATGGTGTTATTTTTGTGCAGAAAAAAAGTTTTCGGAATGACCTGAAAATCCATGGAGACACGTTTTGGAATTAATGAAAAATATTGGCGAAAGAATCAGCATCAGGGGGCCCACACCGGCCCAGTCCACGAGGGTGCAGGGCGCCCCTGTCGTGGATCTAAGACTGACAGTAGAATGGGGGTAGGTATGAGGAGGCAAGATCCTAGCTATGGCAAAGTTGTACACACGAGTTTTACGAGTTCAGGCCCTTCGTGGAGGAAGTAACAACCCTACGTCTCGGTGCCCGGAGGCGGTCGACTGGATTATGTATGTGTGTGTTTACAGGGGGTGCGAACCCTTGTGCTAGTGGAGGGGGTGGCTTATATAGAGTGCGCCTATACCCTAGCCAGCCCACGTTACAAGGGTTTTAAGGTACATCAAGAGGGGGGCGTTGCTGGTAACGCTAGCAATTAAGTGACATAAATGCCTATTAAGCCTATGGAGTAAACGTCTGACCGTTGTTGTGTAGAGTGACTTTACATCTTCTGTCCATCGAGTGATAATTGTTGTGGTTGAGTGACTTTAAGTCTTCCGAGTGGAACACCTCGTAGTCGAGTTGATGATGCTATTCCTCGAATGCTTCTGGTTTTAGGATGGTGCCCTAGGGGAGGGTGTCTAGATCAGGCCTATGACCCTACCCTAGGTACATAGCTTCATCATTAGCCCCCGAATGGTTTAGGCTTTGAGTGGAGAAGGAGTTGAGAACACCTCCAATTCAATTTTCGCGCTTCAGAAGCGCCTTATCGGGACCAAATGGGAAATCATGATGAATTCAACTTATTTTTTAGTCGCCTTGATCCATTTTTGGTTCTGCCGAGTGAACTTTTACTGCTACGCTTCGAGTGCTGATATGGGAAAAATCTTCCGTCTGACAGGTTGCTCTGCTGCTCGCGGATATTGTGGGATTCAAATTTCGGGAAGTGCGCGGGGCAGAGGAGGCCGCAGTAATCAGGTTGGATTAGGCAGGGCCGCCTCGATCGCTATGCCACCTTTTTCGCCACGTATCGCGCGTGCGCTGTTGCGGGATTTGATAGGATCGCCCGGACTCATAGGTCAGCCACTCGGAAACGACCTCATATAAGGTGTCGGATTGGGGTTTTTTGCACAGTGCATTCCCATTCTTCTTCTTTCTCCCCAGCTTTCTCCGCCTCATCCACCTCTGCTCCCGGCGCCGCCGCTCTTCTCGAGCTCCGCCTGCTGCAATGGGGACGGAGAAGACGGTGGCCTTAGAGCGCGCGAAGAAGATGACGACAAAGGCAAAGGGGAAGAAGTCCAGCCGGGGCGGACCTTCGTCGAGGTCCGGCCTGCCGCGCGGCTGGATCCAGGGCGACTGGATTTGGTCGATGATTCGTCAGGACGACATCGACGATCTGGTTGAGGGGGGACTGGTTCCCCACGAATCGGCACGGCTCCCGGAGGGCGAGACCGAACCGCATCCGCAGGAGGGTGAGTGTGTTCTCCTCACCACCCATGTTGACCACGGATTTTCTTTGCCTCCCCATACTTTTTTCCGAGGCTTCTTGAACTTGTTTGGAGCACAACTCCACCACTTTTCCCCCAACACAATCGTGTACCTCGCTGCCTTCGTGTCCATGTGCAAGAATTTCTTGGGTTGTAGGCCACACCAGGGCCTCTTCAAGCACATTTTCATGTGTCATTCCCAGTCAGTCAAGAAGGCCAACCCGAGTGATGAGAGGACACACGTGATCCAGATGTGTGGGGGTCTTGGGATTCAAATGAGAGGTAAAAGCACTTTCCCAGCCATGATCCTTCCTGAGTCAGTCCGAGGGTGGCAGTCGACCTGGTTCTATTGCAAAAACTAGCCGACTCCAGGTCAGTTGACTGGACTTCCCCCCTTTTCCATGGCTCGGGTCGAGAAGCCCTCCACCTTGAAAGTGATCCCGGAGGAGAAAGCGCAGGTGAAGGTGTTGGTCGAGCGGGTGGTCCAACTCGTCCGCGATTGCGTGACTGGCATGGATCTGTTGGAGGTCTTCCTTAAACGACGCATTCAGCCACTTCAAGCTCGTGACCATCCGATGTGGATGTATTCAGGTATTGAAGATTCCACTCGGATCCACCCAGAAGAGGTCGACGAGGATACGGTGGAGAAGTGGTTGAGGGGTATCACCGGTAACAAAGATAACCCTAGGGGGTCGAGGAGAGTCCCTCCACTCAACAACTCACGCCAACCAGACAAGGTCCAAATCTAAATTGCCGAGTGTTCTCTTGATTTATCATGTAACTGCTTGTTGTCAACCGACTGATTTTTGCTTCGCTTGTTATTTTTCAGGCCCTTATTGAGATGTACTCGATGCCCAACGTGAAGGAAATATGCCCTAGAGGCAATAATAAAGTTATTATTTATTTCCTTATATCATGATAAATGTTTATTATTCATGCAAGAATTGTATTAACCGGAAACATAATACATGTGTGAATACATAGACAAACAGATTGTCACTAGTATGCCTCTACTTGACTAGCTCGTTGATCAAAGATGGTTATGTTTCCTAACCATAGACATGAGTTGTCATTTGATTAACGGTGTCACATCATTAGGAGAATGATGTGTTTGACATGACCCATTTCGTTAGCTTAGCACACGATCGTTTAGTATTCTGCTATTGCTTTCTTCATGACTTATACATGTTCCTATGACTATGAGATTATACAACTCCCGTTTACCGGAGGAACACTTTGTGTGCTACCAAACGTCACAACGTAACTGGGTGATTATAAAGGTGCTCTACAGGCGTCTCCAAAGGTACTTGTTGGGTTGGCGTATTTCGAGATTAGGATTTGTCACTCCGATTGTCGAAGAGGTATCTCTGGGCCCTCTCGGTAATGCACATCACTTAAGCCTTGCAAGCATTGCAACTAATGAGTTAGTTGCAGGATGATGTATTATGGAACGAGTAAAGAGACTTGCCGGTAACGGTATTGAACTAGGTATTGAGATACCGATGATCGAATCTCGGGCAAGTAACATACCGATGACAAAAGGAACAACGTATGTTGTTGTGCAGTTTGACCGATAAAGATCTTCATAGAATATGTGGGAGCCAATATGAGCATCCAGGTTCCTCTATTGGTTATTGACCGAAGACGTGTCTCGGTCATGTCTACATAGTTCTCGAACCCGTAGGGTCCGCACGCTTAACGTTACGATGACAGTTATATTATGAGTTCATATGTTTTGATGTACCGAAGATTGTTCGGAGTCCCGGATGTGATCAAGGACATGACGAGGAGTCTCGAAATGGTCGAGACATGAAGATTGATATATTGGAAGCCTATGTTTGGATGTCGGAAGTGTTCCGGGTGAAATCGGGATTTTACCGGAGTACCTGGAGGTTACCAGAACCCCCCGGGAGCTTAATGGGCCTATATGGGCCTTAGTGGAAATAGAGGGAAGCAAGGGGAGTGTGGGGCGCCCCCCAAGGCCCAAACCGAATTGGTTTAGGGCAAGGGGGGCCGGCCCCCTCTTTCCTTCTTCTCCTCTCTCTTTCCTTCTCCCGAATCTTATTCCAACTAGGAAAGGGGGGAGTCCTACTCCCTGTGGGAGTAGGACTCCTCCTGGCGCGCCCTCTCCCTGGCCGGCCACACACCCCCTTGCTACTTTATATATGGGGGCAGGGGGCACCCCCATCGACACAACAATTGATCCGTTTGATCTTTTAGCCGTGTGCGGTTCCCCCCTCCACCATAGTCCACCTCGATAATACTATAGCGGTGCTTAGGCGAAGCCCTGCATCGGTAGAACATCAACATCGTCACCACGCCATCGTGCTGACAAAACTCTCCCTTGACACTCGGCTGGATCGGAGTTCGAGGTACGTCATTGGGCTGAACGTGTGCTGAACACGGAGGTGCCATACATTCGGTACTTGATCGGTCGGATCGTGAAGACATACGACTACATCAACCGCGTTGCGCTAACGCTTCCGCTTTCGGTCTATGAGGGTACGTGGACAACACTCACCCCTCTCATTGCTATGCATCACCATGATCTTGCATGTGCGTAGGAAAATTTTGAAATTACTACGTTCCCCAACAGTGGCATCCGAGCCAGGTTTTATGCGTAGATGTCATATGCATGAGTAGAACACAAGTGAGTTGTGGGCGATATAAGTCATACTGCTTACCAGCATGTCACACTTTGGTTCGGCGGTATTGTTGGATGAAGCGGCCCGGACCGACATTACACGTACGCTTACGCGAGACTGGTTCTACCGACGTGCTTTGCACATAGGTGGCTGGCGGGTGTCAGTTTCTCCAACTTTAGTTGAACCGAGTGTGGCTATGCTCGTTCCTTGCGAAGGTTAAAACAGCACCAACTTGACAAACTATCGTTGTGGTTTTGATGCGTAGGTAAGAATGGTTCTTTCTAAGCCCGTAACAGCCACATAAAACTTGCAACAACAAAGTAGAGGACGTCTAACTTGTTTTTGCAGGGCATGTTGTGATGTGATATGGTCAAGACATGATGAGATATAAATTGTTGTATAAGATGATCATGTTTTGTTGAAGTTATCGGCAACTGGCAGAAGCCTTATGGTTGTCTCTTTATTGCATAAGATGCAAGCGCCAAATAATTGCTTTACTTTATCGCTATGTGATAGCAATAGTTGGCGAGACGACCATGTGACGACACATTGATATAGATCAAGATGATGGAGATCATGGCTTCATGCCGGTGACGATGGAAATCATGATGATGCTTTGGAGATGGAGATCAAAGGCACAAGATGATGATGGCCATATCATGTCACACATTTTGATTGCATGTGATGTTTATCTTTTATGCATCTTATCTTCCTTTGATTGACGGTAGCATTATAAGATGATCTCTCACTAAATTTCAAGATAAAAAGTGTTCTCCCTGAGTATGCACCGTTGCCAAAGTTCGTCATGCCCAGACACCACGTGATGATCGGGTGTGATAAGCTCTACGTCCATCTACAACGGGTGCAAGCCAGTTTTGCACACGTAGAATACTCAGGTTAAACTTGACGAGCCTAGCATATGCAGATATGGCCTCGGAACACTGGGACCGAAAGGTCGAGCGTGAATCATATAGTAGATATGATCAACATAGTGATGTTCACCATTGAAAACTACTCCATTTCACGTGATGATCGGTTATGGTTTAGTTGATTTGGATCACGTGGTCACTTAGAAGATTAGAGGGATGTCTTTCTAATTGGGAGTTCTTAAGTAATATGATTAATTGAACTTAAATTTATCATGAACTTAGTCCTGGTAGTATTAGCATATCTATGTTGTAGATCAATAGCTCGCGTTTAGCTCCCATGTTTTATTTTTGATATGTTCCTAGAGAAACTAAGTTGAAAGATGTTAGTAGCAATGATGCGGATTGGATCCGTGATCTGAGGTTTATCCTCATTGCTGCACAGAAGAATTATGTCCTTGATGCACCGCTAGGTGACAAACCTATTGCAGGAGCAGATGCAGATGTTATGAACGTTTGCCTAGCTCAACATGATGACTACTTGATAGTTTAGTGCACCATGCTTTACGGCTTAGGACCGGGACTTCAAAAATGTTTTGAACGCCACAGAGCATATAAGATGTTCCAGGAGTTGAAATTGGTATTTCATACTCATGCCCGTGTTGAGAGGTATGAGACCTCTGGCAGTACTTTGCCTACAAGATGGAGGAGAATAGCTCAACCAGTGAGCATGTGCTCAGATTGTCTGGGTACTACACTTGCTTGAATCAAGTGGGAGTTAATCTTCCAGATAAGATAGTGATTGACAAAGTTCTCTAGTCACTATCACCAAGTTACTAGAACTTCGTGATGAACTATAAGATGCAAGGGATAACAGAAACGATTCCCAAGCTCTTCGTGATACTGAAATCGACGAAGGTAGAAATCAAGAAAATCATCAAATTTTGATGGTTGACAAGACCACTAGTTTCAAGAAAAGGGCAAAGGGAAGAAGGGGAACTTCAAGAAGAATGGCAAGCAAGTTGTTGCTCAAGTGAAGAAGCCCAAGTCTAGACCTAAGCCCGAGACTAAGTACTTCTACTGCAAAGGGACTGGTCACTGGAAGCAGAACTGCCCCAAGTATTTGGCGCATAAGAAGGATGGCAAAGTAAACAAAGGTATATTTGATATACATGTTATTGATGTGTACTTTACTAGTGTTTATAGCAACCCCTCAGTATTTGATACTAGTTCGGTTGCTAAGAGTAGTAACTCGAAACAAGAGTTGCAGAATGAACAGAGGCTAGTTAAGGGTGAAGTGACGATGTGTATTGGAAATGGTTCCAAGATTGATATGATCATCATCGCGCACTCCTTATACTTTCGGCATTAGTGTTAAACCTAAAATAAATGTTATTTAGTGTTTGCGTTGAGCATAAATATGATTGGATCATGTTTATTGCAATACGATTATTCATGTAAGTTAGAGAATAATTGTTGTTCTGTTTACATGAATAAAACCTTCTATGGTCATACACCCAATGAAAATGGTTTGTTGGATCAAGATCGTAGTGATACACATATTCATAATATTGAAGCCAAAAGATGCAAAGTTAATAATGATAGTGCAACTTATTTGTGGCACTGTCGTTTCGGTCATATTGGTGTAAAGCGCATGAAGAAAATTCATTCTGATGGGCTTTTGGAATCACTTGATTATGAATCAGTTGATGCTTGCGAACCATGCCTCATGGGCAAGATGACTAAGACTCCGTTCTCCGGAACAATGGAGCAAGCAACAGATTTGTTGGAAATCATACATACTGATGTATGTGGTCCGATGAATATTGAGGCTCGTGGTAGGTATCATTATTTTCTGATCTACACAGATGATTTGAGCAGATATGAGTATATCTACTTGATGAAACACAAGTCTGAAACATTTGAAAAGTTCAAAGAATTTCAGAGTGAAGTGGAGAATCATCGTAACAAAAATAAAAGTTTCTACGATATGATCTCAGAAGTAAAATATTTGAGTTACGAGTTTGGCCTTCAATTAAAACAATGTGAAAGAGTTTCACTACTCACGCCACCTAGAACACCATAGTGTAATAGTGTGCCCGAACATCGTAACTGTACTCTATTAGATATGGTGCGATATATGATGTCTCTTACCGATTTACCACTATCGTTTTGGGGTTATGCATTAGAGACAGCTACATTCACATTAAATAGGGCACCATCTAAATCTGTTGAGACTACACCGTATGAACTATGGTTTGGCAAGAAACCTAAGCCGTCGTTTCTTAAAGTTTGAGGTTGCAATGCTTATGTGAAAAAGTTTCAACCTGATAAGCTCAAACCCAAATCGGAGAAGTGTGTCTTCATAGGATACCCAAAAGAAAATGTTGGGTACACCTTCTATCACAGATCCGAAGGCAAGATATTCATTGCTGAGAATGGATCCTTTCTAAAGAAGGAGTTTCTCTCGAAAGAAGTGAGTGGGAAGAAAGTAGAACTTGATGAGGTAAGTGTACCTGCTCCCTTATTGGAAAGTAGTTCATCATAGAAATCTGTTCCTGTGACTACTACACCAATTAGTGAGGAAGCTAATGATGATGATCATGTAACTTCAGATCAAGTTACTACCGAACCTCGTAGGTAAACCAGAGTGAGATCTACACCAGAGTGGTACGGCAATCCTGTTCTCGAGGTCATGTTACTTGACAATGACGAGCCTACGAACTATGAGGAAGCGATGATGAGCCCAGATTCCGCGAAATGGCTTGAGGCCATGAAATCTGAGATGAGATCCATGTATGAGAACAAAGTATGGACTTTGATTGACTTGCCCATTGATCGGCGAGTGTCGGTGTCAAAACCGGCGGATCTCGGGTAGGGGGTCCCGAACTGTGCGTCTAGGCAGATGGTAACAGGAGGCAGGGGACATGATGTTTTACCCAGGTTCGAGCCCTCTTGATAGAGGTAAAACCCTACGTCCTGCTCGATTAATATTGATGATATGGGTAGTACAAGAGTAGCTCTACCACGAGATCAAGGAGGCTAAACCCTAGAAGCTAGCCTATGGTATGATTGTTGTTCGCCCTACGGACTAAAACCCTCTGGTTTATATAGACACCGGAGAGGGCTAGGGTTACACAGAGTCGGTTACAATGGTAGGAGATCTACATATCCGTATCGCCAAGCTTGCCTTCCACGCCAAGGAAAGTCCCTTTCGGACACGGGACGAAGTCTTCAATCTTGTATCTTCATAGTCCAGGAGTCCGGCCGAAGGTATAGTCCGGCTATCCGGACACCCCCTAATCCAGGACTCCGTCAGTAGCCCCTGAACCAGGCTTGAATGACGACGAGTCCGGCGCGCAGATTGTCTTCGGCATTGCAAGGCGGGTTCCTCCTCCAAGTACTTCATAGAAGATTTTGAACACAAAGGTAGTGTCCGGCTCTGCAAAATAAGTTTCCACATATTTCCATAGAGAGAATAATATTTACACAAATCTAATCTGCTGACGTATTCTGTAGCGTGACATCACACCACGGCCAAGTCTTTATTCGAATCGTTTTACTGTTCCACCTCAGTGCGTTTAGCGAGGTGGTTTCCTTGGCACGTCTTGTCAAAGCAGAGATCGTGTCCCCTTATTCCAGGATTCTCATCAATACGGGCGTGGGTAACCCAACCGTGCCATTGATTACGGCGCTTGGGAGATAAGAGAGTTTTACCAGACTGGTGGGGACGCATAGTCGTGTCCGCCCATATAAGGGGGTAAGGATCCACCTTTTCATCAACGCCTTCTTCCTCCTTTGCCTATCCATTTCCACGCACTCGAGCTCCAGCGCCCAAGTCCGCACACCCCACCTCAACCTTCTCGAGCCATGTCCGGAGCGGGAGCAAGTGGATGGTCTCCTCCGTCACGGAGGGACACATCAAAAAACTGAGGAAGGCCGGATACTTGTCTAACGACATTGCGCACCGGCTTCCCAAAGAGGGGCAGCTCATCCCCACCCCTAGGCCCCATGAGAGGGTGGTGTTCCTCCCCGATCTCCTCCGCGGACTGGGCTTCCCTCTCCACCCATTTGTCCGGGGGCTCATGTTCTACTATGGCCTGGATTTCCACGATCTGGCCCCGAACTTTGTCCTCAACATCTCGGCGTTTATCATCTTGTGCGAGGCCTTCTTCTGCATCCGCCCCCATTTCGGCCTATGGCTCAAGAGTTTCAATGTCAAGCCGAAGGTGGTGCGCGGCACCCAGGCAGAGTGCGGAGGCACCATGGTGGGCAAGATGCCCAACGTCCTATGGCTCGAGGGCTCCTTCGTGGAGTCCCTAAAGGGGTGGCAATCGGGTGGTTTTACATCACCGAGCCGCGCGACCCTGAATGGGTCACAGCCCTCGAGTTCCGATCCGGACCCCCTACACGGCTCGCCTCCTGGAAAGAGACGGGCCTATCGTGGGGTAAAAAAGGAGAGCTGACCGGACTCCAAACATGCGTCCAAACCCTGGTGGACAAGAAGCTCAAACTTGTCAACATAGTCCAGGTTATGCTCATCCGCCGGATCCTCCCATGTCAACAACGGGCTTTCAACCTGTGGGAGTTCGACCCGGCGCAGCACCGAACTCTGAGCAGGCTCTTCGACACGACGTACGAAGATGCCTGGAAGGTGCTTTTCAAGGGCGCCAAGGCCCCCGCATCCGCTACCGAGGATCGCGGATTCAGCACGCAGCGTCACGCTTGTGCGGCAAGCTGTTTTTACCTTTTATAGGGTATTAGTTTTTCATAGTTTGACTCCATGCGGGATCTAAGCTCCCTTACCTTTGACAGGATTGGCAGGAGACGTCCGGACAGATCAACTCTCCGGCTCCTTTGCCCGAAGGCCTAGCAGACACTCGCTTGGCGAAGCTGCTGGTTCCGGCACCCTATGTGGTGCCGGAGAAGAAGGCCAAGAAGAAGGCCACGGGGACTCGAAAGAGTGCCCGACGCTAGGAGGTGTTGGATTCATCATCCAACGAGTCCAAGGCGCACTTCTCCCATGAAGACGAGGGGGAGGAAGAAGAGACCTCTCCCCCTCCAGCGGGGGGAGGGAAGAAAAGGAAGGCTGCCCCAACTGGGGAGGCCGAAGGGTCCAAGAGGGGAAGACCCCTCCTCCGGACTACTCCACCAACACCGACGATGGCGAAGAGGAGTGGCCGCACAGGGCCAAGCCCCTGTCGAGATCGTAAGTATCCGGATACCAGAGTGATTCATAGTATTCCCCCATTGCATAGCTTCTCCTTACGTCGAACATGTTTATGCAGTCCACCCAAAGACTGGCTCGACGTGTCGTCGAGCGGTTCCTTGGATTCATCGGATGTGAATTCGCTTCCGACGGCTACCTTCCCCCATCCAACGGACGACGCCGCGGTGGCGTCCCAACAGGTTCCAAGCCAGGAGGAGGTGGTCCTGGAGGCGCCACAAGGCGACCTCCCGGACTCCAGGCGTAAAAAGGATAGAACCCCCAAGGGCTCCAAGTCCGGCCTTGAGCCGGACACCGCGCCGGAACCTTCCACGTTTCCGGACTCCGGTAGGCAGCCTCCTTCCAAGAGGAGCAAGCCTACCAAGCCGGCGACCTCCGTCCAACCGGAGGCGCCGGACAATTTGCTGGAGGTGCTTAACGGCGCCTCCATCAACGAGGAGTGTCGGTGTCAAAACCGGCGGATCTCGGGTAGGGGGTCCCGAACTGTGCGTCTAGGCCGGATGGTAACAGGAGGCAAGGGACATGAAGTTTTACCCTGGTTTGAGCCCTCTCGATGGAGGTAAAACCCTACGTCCTGCTTGATTAATATTGATGATATGGGTTGTACAAGAGTAGATCTACCATGAGATCAGAGAGGCTAAACCCTAGAAGCTAGCCTATGGTATGATTGTTGTTCTGTATGTTGTGCTACGGACTAAAACCCTTCGGTTTATATAGACACCGGAGAGGGTTAGGGTTACACAAAGTTGGTTACAATGGTAGGAGATCTACACGTCCGTATCGCCAAGCTTGCCTTCCACGCCAAGGAAAGTCCCTTCCGGACACGGGACAAAGTCTTCAATCTTGTATCTTCATAGTCCAGGAGTCCGGCTGAAGGTATAGTCCGGCCATCCGGACACCCCCTAATCCAGGACTCCCTCAATAGCCCCTGAACCAGGCTTCAATGATGACGAGTCCGGCACGTAGATTGTGTTCGGCATTGCAAGGTGGGTTCCTCTTCCAAGTACTTCATAGAAGATTTTGAACACAAAGATAGTGTCCGGCTCTGCAAAATAAGTTTCCACATATTGCCATAGAGAGAATAAAATTTACACAAATCTAATCTGCTGACGTATTTCGTACTGTGACACACCACGGCCAAGCCTTTATGCAAATTGTTTTATTATCCCACCTCAGCGCGTCATGCGAGGCGGTTTCCTTGGCATGTCTTGTTAAAGCAGAGATCGTGTCCCCTTATTCTGGGATTCTCATCAATACGGGTGTGGGTAACCCAACCGCTTCTAGGACTCCTAGATTATAGGCAAGTCCAAACGGACACGGAGAGGACGCTTGATATTCCCCCTCTTTATAAAGGGACAAGGCTTTTATTTTTCCCTCCCGTGCTCAATCGAATCCTTCCCCCACCTCAAGCTCAAACGCCCAAAGTTCAGGTCAGGTGCTCCGAACCTTCAGTCATGTCCGGATCTAGCCTTCAAGGCCGACGGGTGGCTTCCTCCGTCACGGAAGAAGACATCAAAAAGTTGAGGGAGGCCAGATATCTGACCTCCGAGATTTTGCATCGGCTGCCTCCCCGAGGGCCGGCCGTCCCCTCCCCCGAATCCAACGAGAGCGTCGTGTTCGTCTCCCACTTCCTCCGAGGTCTAGGCCTTGCTCTGGATCCTTTCATCAGGGCTTGATGTTTTATTACGGGCTAGATTTCCATGATCTAGCTCCGGACTCCTTTCTTCATATCACGACATTTATTGTCGTGTGTGAGGCCTTTCTCCGGGTTACCCCTCAATTTGGCCTATGGCTCAAGACCTTTGAAGTAAAGCCGAAGATGATCGAGGGGCAACATGCAGCGTGTGGAGGTGCCTCAATATGCAAGATGACGGGAGCTCCATGGCCCAAAGGTTCCATTCCAGAGGTGTCTGAATTGTGGCAACAGGAGTGGTTTTACATCACGGCTCCTAGAAGTGCCAAGTGGGCGGCCGCCCCTATTTTCCGCTCGGGCCCTCCACCACAACTGATGTCATGGATCAACAGAGGCCTGAGCTGGGGTCCAGCCAAGGACGTGCCTATACTGCAAAGCCGCATTCGAGATCTCTTCAATGGAGATTTTAGTTTGGTTGCGGTAATACAAGTTATGCTGGTTCGTCAAGTCTAGCCTTGCAAATGCCGGCCCCTTCGCTTGTGGGAGTTCAATCCCGAGGGACCGCGTGTCATTCAAAATTTTCTCGGCCTAACGCACGAGGAGATGTACAAGTCATTCTTTGGACCTCAGGTAGAGTGTCCGGAAATCACCGAGGACATGGGCCTGAGTAGTAACCGCGCCGCCGAACAGGTAAGGAATCTTCCGGCCGAACATACTATCTCTCGTTTGTTACGAAGTTGTTTCTAAGAGTTCGCTTTTTGACCAGGACTGGCTAACAAAGGCGAAGTTGATTCGGTGTTTGGCCCCCCCTCCCTGAGGGTTTGGAAAATCCGGTATTGGAAAAGATGCTCCAGACCGCACCTTGCCCGGAGCCCTTGAAGGAAGATACTGTGGAGGATAATACGGGCGGACGCGGACCCCCGACGCTGCCCATTCTATCCGAGGGAGCGAGCGTCTCCATGAAGGAAGACGAACAGAAGAGGAAAAGGATTGCGCCCGGGGATTCGGAAGCCGAAGCTTCCAAACGGGAGAAGAAGTCTCCCACAGAGGGTCCTACCTTGGGGGTGCTGTTGCCGCACAAAGTCCACGAGGGGATCAATTCTCTCGCGAGTCGTAAGTGACCCGAAATACTTTAATAGTACAGATATGCCATCTTTTTCTTCTGAGAAAATAACCACCGCATATGTCTTTGCAGTTCGAGCCTTAGCCCCTCTCAAATGAGCTCGTCTTCGGGGGATCTTCTTCCAGAGATGATGGAGAGCGAAACGCCTCCTCCGGACTCCTCCGCTCCGGAAGCGGGCGACCCCGAAGTGTCATCGCGGAGGGCCTCTCCGAGTCCGGTGAGGCCAGAAGATAATCCCATTGACCCCCGAAGCTCCCAGTGTCCGGCTCCCAAAGAGAGCAGACAAAAAAGTCCGGCACCATCTAGACGGATGTTCTGAGGGAGTTGGTGGGGTGAGCGGCCATCTCAGATGAACACCGTGTGCTGATGAATACGGTGATGAAGAGAATCTCGTCCTCCGAAAGCGGATTGCATGAAGCTTTTATGAGTCTACTGACAGGCTTTGAGGTACGTAAAAGAATGTATGATAGTCCTGCACATGCTAGGTGTGCCCTGTGTAGATAGTATCCCCTGAGACTCTGGTTGTCGTCGGAAACGACGACGAACAGAGGATCATATTCCCAGGTAATAACCATACTGCCTCTATGAGCAGGTGATGGAAGCTTCGGTGGCTAGCCGGACTAGCGAGTTTGCCCATTTAGAATGGCAGTTGGATGCAGCAGACGCCGACATCCAGCTTGTTAACAAAAGGCTTGACGAGGCACATGGTAAGTGTCATTATCTGGTAAACACCACATAGGAAGAGCAGCATGATGCCAGTATCTTTAATATGTTGTGACTGCAGATGGAGCTACCACTGTTGAAGCCTTGTGGGCAGAACTTCCCTGAGCCAAGGAACAAGCGAGGTTGGGTAATGCGGCTGCTTTGAAGGCGGCCGAAGAGTTGCAAGCCGAGAAGGCCACGCATGGTGAGAGCCGAGATAAGATGGCCAAGATGGCCATAGAATTAAAAGCCGCCGCCGACCGTTGCCGGGTTCTTGAAAAGGAAAACCAAGCGAAGGCATCGGACCTTGAGAAGGCTGCTGTGACGAGAAAAGACCTCCGCTCTACTATGAGGGCAAAGAAGGAGGAGCTGCGGGAAGCCAGGGATATTGTAGCTGGGAAATCCTTTATGCTACGGAGGAAGTTCGGAGATCCACGGTATACCCCTCTGGATCGGCTGTGGAGTTCGGAGGATGTGTATATGGATTTGGCGGCGAGCGCTGCCGATGCGGCCAAGTACTTCTAGGGTCAGACAGACCGTGAAGTAGACCAGCTGTTTTGGAGACAATTCCATTCTCCCGCGCGTCCGCTTTCATTGACTGACCAATTAGCCAAATGGGCCAAACTGAATAGGTTGTCCGGACTCGCCATGAGGTCTGTTGTGGATCAGCTATGGCCGGAAAGGCCAAAACCGAACAGCTATTTCAGCTTGGTGCAGTAGTTCCTTGACGTGGTACCACGCATTAATGCGATGAAGAGGTCGACGTGCATAGAGGGCTCACGGATGGCCTTTGCCCGTGTTAAAGCATACTGGGCGGAGATGGATGCTACCACTATTGCAGCGCGGGATTCGACCATAGGTCTAAGGGCTGCTGAGCACTACTTTGAAGTTCTTGAGGGTGCTCGTTTGATAGAGACCCAGTGCTCAAAAAATATTATGTTTGAGTGATATGTAATCTCATTGTAAGTGAAATGCTTTTATAAATTTTTATAAGGCTATTTTTATACTTTTGCCTGAAAGTAATATGATGCCTCCTGGGCGGCCGTTTATGTATACATGTGTATAACCTGAAAGATTGCAGCCGTCGGCTTCAACCCCCACGCATATAATGCGGAGGTGCTCGCAAAAAACACGCGTTCACACTTAACCCAATGTCTTGGTCCTATTAAGGAGGTGATAGCGGAGCGGGCGAGGCAACCGGACTATAATGCTTTAGCACTTTCACTTAGCCATAGGAGTTTGACAGTGGGGCTACTAGATAGCCCCTGGTGGCTCCGCACTCTCCCAATTCCGGGGTGCGTACATGCCTGGCCAGAAAACGGCCCTTCATTAAGACGGAGGAATTCTAACATTCCCACAGGTCATCGAGTGGTTGACCAGTCTCACGCTATATCATGACAGTCAGTTTTCGGCTTTCTCTACTGAGGTGCTCATCCGGATGAACCAGGGCACAATCGCAGTAGTTCTCCAGGTGCTACCTTAGCCGGTAAAGCGGAACATAAGGCACCAAAACACAGGAGCCGGGCAAACTCAACATTTGACCAAAGACAATGATTTGGAGCTGATGCATATAGGGCCAAAGTCGCGACGCCGAACACTCCCTAAGGTATTCGGTGTTTGTGGTATAAACCGGGCCTAAATAATGGCCTTTGTAAGAAGCCCCTTGTGTCCAGGTACGTGCATTGTTCTGGCGTGGCCACATGCCAAGACGTCAGCATCCTTCTCAATGGTGGATATGTATGAACAAGAGACAGTAAAAAAGGTTTACGCAGGGTCTTAATCTAAAAAGAATCCTTGGAGCGGGTCCCTGTTGCACGTCTGCGCCTGTGTCTCTGTTGTGCCGTATCCTGGACGGGTGTAGCACGATAATCGTCTATAAAATAGAGGAAGTTAAGTGAAAAAGTTGTCGTGCAAAAAGATAGGTTTTAAAGAAACCATGTATAATTCAAGATGATGAGAAATTGTCACTTGTCTGCGTGCGTTGAGCCCCTTGTATTGACAAATAGGGGTGTGACCACTTATTCGGTATAAATAGCGGCGCCGGACTTGATTAGTTGTGTCTGAGGTCTTGATGACCTATTTGGATGCTTTCACTGGTCCGGGCGCCTTTAGTGTGCAGCTACCAAGGCAGCCGCACTCTCTTCGACGCACAGAGATCGCTTGATATTTCCGTTCACTGAAATGATGCCATGTGGATCGGGCATCTTGAGTGTGAGGGAGGCGTAGTGTGGTATTGCATTAAAGCGAGCGAAAGCTTCGCGTCCGAGCAGTGCTTGATAGCCACTTTGGAACGGAGCGATGTGGAAGGTTAATTGCTCGCGACGGAAGTTATCGGGGGAGCCGAATATAACTTGTAGTAGGAGGGAGCCCATACAACGAGCCCCTGGGCCTGGCGTTACTCCTTTAAAGGTAGTATTGCTATGGCGAATTTTTGTTGGGTCTAACCCCATCCCGCGAATTGTATCCTGATATATTAGGTTTAGGTTGCTGCCACCGTCCATCAAGACTCGTGTGAAGTGATATCCGCCAATTACTGTGTCTAATACCAGGGCAGCCCATCCTGCGCGTCGGATACTTGCTGAGTAATCGCGATGGTCGAAAGTGATCGGTTGAGACGACCAGTGGCAGGACTTCGCGGTGACAGGCACTTGGGTGTATTTTCCTGGGAGTGCCGCATTGTTTTTTCCCTTGATCATGTGTAACACATTTACTATTTTGACTTCTAGTGGAAATTTCTTTTGTTCCCCAGTGTCTTGCTTGGGAGGCTCGTCCTCGTCTTCACTTGGTGTATCCTCCCCCTTGTGTATGGCATTGAGCTTGGCGGACTTCTTGAAGACCCAACATTATCTGTGGGTATGATTAGCAGGTTTACCAGGGGTACTATGGATCTGACATACTTGGTCCAGAATTTTGTTGAGGCTGGATAGCTCATCCCTGGTGCCTTTAGAGGGCGGCTTTTGACCTGGCCGAGAGCTTTTGAATCCGGTGTTTACTGCCGTGCCCTTCGTGCCGTATTCTTTATTCCGGCGTTTGTTATTGCTGTTGCACCGTGATTTCCTGTTTCCATCTCTAACTCCAGATGTACTGGGGTCGCTGGTGCTGCATCTGGCTAGCCAGCTGTCCTCACCCGCGCAAAAGCAGGTCATGAGGCTTGTTAATGTGGCCATCGTTCTCGGCTTATTTTGGCTGAGGTGTCTGGCGAGCCATTCGTCATGGACGCTATGCTTAAAAGCTGCCAAGGCTTCGGCGTCCGAACAATCGACAATCTGGTTCTTTTTAGTAAGAAACCTGTTCCAAAGCTTTTGGGCTGACTCTCTGGGCTGTTGAGATATATGACTCAAATCGTCCGCATCCGGAGGTCGGACATAAGTCCCTTGAAAATTTGCCCGAAAGCTCTTCCCAACTTCCAATGGAGCTTTCGGGGAGGCCTTTAAACCAGTGACGAGCTGGCCCTTTGAGCTTGAGGGGTAAGTACTTGATGGCGTGGAGATCATCTCCTCAAGCCATATGGATATGAAGGATGTAGTCCTCAATCCAGACCCCAGGGTCTCTGGTTTCCTCGTATGTCTCTATGTTTACGGATTTAAATCCCTCTGGAAATTCATGGTCCAGCACCTCATCGGTGAAATATAGAGGGTGTGCGGCACCCCTGTAGCTGGGTGTACCGTGTTGTTCGGATGTTTGTTGTGTTGCATTATATGCTGGGGCGCGCTTGCGTGGTCCATAGCTGGATCTTGTTGCGCCGTCCTTTGGGTGTGAGCCCTCGCATGGGTCGCGTGTTGTATTGTGAGTGGCGTTGTATGCCGCTCTGTGTTGGTAGAGGGGTCGTCTATCCAGCCAGGTGGATGCTTTGATATTTGGTTGTGGGGGATCTAAGGCCTCCTCATCGAATTCAGGTAGCAGTTTCCGTTTTGGGTAGCTCTTGGAGGGGCGATTGTCGCCGTACCTCACTGCTGTGTTGAGTATTTTACTCCATCTGATTTGGAGTGTGTCTTGCGCAGCCTTGAGCCTTTGTTTCTACTTTTTAAGACTCCTCGCGGTGGCAACAAGCCTTTTACGGGCATTCTGCTGCTCCGGGTGCCTGTCCGGCGTTATGTCGTCCGGACCATTATCCATGATAGAATTTGTTTGTTCGGTTTGATTATCCGGATTGCTGTTGTCTGGCAGCGGTTCGCCCTGCTCCAGCGTTGGGTCTGTGTGATCATTATTTCTGTCGAGGCGGGATTTGGGGCGACGCTTGCGTCGCCGCTTTGACTGCTTCTCAAGGGAACAAGCCTTCGGTGCGTCCTTCTGCTCCTCGTCGTCATCTTTTGGTGTGTCCACCATGTATACATCATATGACGAGGTGGCTTTCCAGGGCCTAATAGGTGCTGGTTCTTCATCATCTCTTTCATCGGCGTCCATACCGACGATGTCTTCGGAGACGAAGTCAAGCATGTCGGTTAAATCGTCGACAGTGGCTACAAAGTGGGTGGTGGGTGGGCTTTGAATTTCTTCATCGTCCGTATCCCAACCTTGCTGACCGTAGTCCGGCCAGGGCTCTCCTAATAAAGAGAGAGACTTTAGTGTCTTTAGAATATCGCCGAAAGGCGAGTGCTGAAAGGTGTCCGCAGTAGTAAACTCCATGATCGGCGCCCAATCGGATTCGATCGGCAGGGGCGCGGAGGGTTCGGAGTCCGGAGAGGAGTCCGGCTCCTTGGTGTCACAAGTCTCGCGGAGTGCGGGGCTGGTGTTCGGCTCGATCCCCATTGGGATCGCAGCCCCCGAGGCGGCGTCCAACCACCCATCCTCGATGGGCGCAGTTGGCTCCGAATTAAGGGTCGGAGCCGATGCGGGTGCGGCCTCCAGGGCACTGTTCGGCGGCAGAGCTAGATCATGCTCATCGTGACAGTGCGGCGCGCTCGGCACTGGCTCGAATCCATCGAAGATCAAGTCCCCGCGGATGTCAGCCGTGTAGTTTAAACTTCCAAATCTGACCTGACGGCCAGGGGCATAGCTTTCGATCTGCTCCAGATGGCCAAGTGAATTGGCCCGCAGTGCGAAGCCGCCAAAGACGAGGATCTGTCCGGGGAGGAAGGTCTCACCCTGGACTGCATTGCTAGTGATGATCGTAGGAGCCATCAAGCCTGACGGGGACGACACAGAGGAACTCTCAATGAAAGCACCAATGTCGGTGTCAAAACCGGCGGATCTCGGGTAGGGGGTCCCGAACTGTGTGTCTAGGCCGGATGGTAACAAGAGGCAAGGGACACGAAGTTTTACCCAGGTTCAGACCCTCTCGATGGAGGTAAAACCCTACGTCCTGCTTGATTAATATTGATGATATGGGTAGTACAAGAGTAGATCTACCACGAGATCAGAGAGGCTAAACCCTAGAAGCTAGCAAAAAATGATAGGATCAACGTGCTATTATAGGGGCCACGACCGAGGTGGCAACCCTTAAGAAAGCGCTGTACGAGGCCAAAAATAGGGCGGCCGCGGAGCGCACAGAGAGAGGGAAGCAGGTGGCACGGGTGGAGGAGGTGCAGAAAGAGCTCCAGGCTCTCGTGAGAAAACACGAGAGTTTGGAGCTTGACTCAAAGACGCAAGCGTCTGAGCTTGCGGCAGCGCTCGAAAGCGCGAAGTCTGCCTAGGCCGAAGCCCAGAAAGCCCTCCAAGAAATTGACGCGATGAAGAAGATAGCGGCGGATAAGGCATTCATTATGCAAAGCAAGCACGTGAAAGTGAATTACTTGTTACTTACCCTAGTCCGGAGCTCTCCAGGGGCATTCGCAGATTTGCACCGTAGTGCGTCTGATGCCGCCGCCTACTACCGATCCGAGGAGGGGAGCTCGACGGAGAAGGTGTTCTGGTCTCAGTATGCTGAGGCCGGACACCTGGTGCCTTTGAGCGACCAGCTGAAGCAAATGGTCGAGCTCCACAAGGTGGCCGAACAGGCCATAAAGGGCCTCGTAGTTCGGCTTTGGCCTGGAGAGGCTCTGCCTGTGAGCTACTTCGGGCTGGTGAGGCGGCTGGTCGATGCCTGTCCACGGCTTGAAGTGATCAAGCGCTCCGTCTGCATCGAAGGTGCCCGTAGGGCGCTTGCCCGTGCTAAAGTGCACTAGGGCAAGATGGATGCGGAGAAGCTGGTGAAGGACGGGCCGCCGCCGGGCAAGGAGCATCGCGTCCCGGAAGCGTATTATGAGGGCGTCCTGAAGGGTGCCCGCCTTATAGTGGATGAATGCTCCAAAGATGTAATTTTTGAGTAAACTCGCATTTGTGATCCTGTATGCTGAAAACTTGTTCATATGCGCTAAGCAACGCTTTTGAATTTAAAATATTACCTTCTGTGCGGCCGTTTATCAAA
Source organism: Triticum aestivum (assembly GCF_018294505.1). NCBI lineage: Eukaryota > Viridiplantae > Streptophyta > Magnoliopsida > Poales > Poaceae > Triticum > Triticum aestivum. The sequence goes on from NC_057794.1 coordinate 537,348,182, forward strand.
TTTGAGAGATGGCGAGTCGTCGGCTTTTGCCCCCGTGCCACGAGTGCTGGGGTGTTCGGGATAAACATGAGCGCTCTTTTTCCCATTCTTGGGTCCTTCGAGGGAGGCGCTCAACACAACGAACAAGGCAATCAGACTATAATGCTTGAACACTCTCACTTAGCCATAGAATTCTATAATTTTAAATTTCGGCGAAGCCCCTAGTGTTTGGAAGACCGAGTTCGGGGCGCTATCCACGCCTAGGCCGGACAAAGCCGACTCCTCGCTCTAAGCGGCATAAGTCTTTAGGGAATCGAAAACCTCTCGAACAGCGACCAGCTCTCGCCTCATCATGACGGTCAATTTTAGCTTTCTCTACTGAGGTGCTTAGCCCAGCTCAACTGGGGCACAATCGCAGTAGTTCTCCTAGTGCTACCTTAGCCGATATAACGGAATATAAGGTACCAAAACATAGGAGCCGGGCAAACCCAACTATTGACCCAAGACATGATTCGGAGCCGATGCATATAATTTTATAAGTTTGGGGTGCCGCACTTGTGAAAGTGTTCGGACTTCTCACACCGTATTGGGGGGTACTTAAGCCCCTGGCGTATTGGCCATACCAAAGTGTACGGGTGCAACATGTCATTAATGAACATATATTCGTAAAACAGAGTAATGAAATAATAGACAGAAGCTATGCATTGTTTATTTAAAAAAGCTGCGATCAAAGAAGAACGATACAAATAGTGCAATAAGCAAAAGATGTGACTATTTAACATGTCCTTTCCAGGGGCGAGCTGCGGAATGTTATGTGAAACAGGTATACTGCTCATTATAGAGACCACCTTAGAGTTCCGTAGTGCGGCGTAGCCTTCTGCTTCCCTGGTTGTATCGTTTGTGCGGCAATTGTAATGCCGGACAAGCCTTGCGAAGAATGGAGTCCTGAAAATAAGAGAAAATTAAGAAATCGGCAGCCCCTAGTGCGGTTTAAGCCGCATTTCGGGCGTGCCGTGATGGTGCCCCTCCCCCTGTGCCCATGGTATTTCGAGAGTGTAGTTATGTATGTGCAACACTGGTTTCGCAAGTTCGCGAGGGCTGGGGTTGGGGCTGCATTGCTACGCTTGCTCGGAACGTTCCAGGCGGTCTTGTTGTAGGTTACTCCGGGCGCGCTTGACGGTGTCTAGACGTTTAATGGCCGGACTGGAGAATTGCCTTGAGAGGCTGCTTTATACTTCCGCTGCGATAGCCGCCGTATGCTCCTCCGTTTGGAGAGAGCGTTCGGTGTTTCCATTGACCATAATGACTCCTCGAGGGCCTGGCATCTTGAGCTTGAGGTATGCATAGTGCGGCACTACATTGAACTTGGCAAATGTGGTTCGCCCGAGCAATGCGTGATAGCCACTGCGTAACGGGACTATGTCGAAGATTAACTCCTCGCTTCAGAAATTATCCGGAGATCCGAAGACCACCTCAAGTGTAACTGAGCCTGTACAGTTGGCCTCTACACCTGGTATGACGCCTTTAAAGTCGTTTTAGTGGGTTTAATCCTCAAGGGATCGATGCCCATTTTCTGCACTGTACCCTGGTAAAGCAGGTTCAGGCTGCTGCCGCCGTCCATAAGGACTCTAGTGAGGTGAAATCCGTCAATAATTGGGTCTAGAACCAATGCGGCGAATCCGCCATGACGGATGCTAGTGGGGTGGTCCCTTCGATCAAAAGTGATCGGGTAGGAAGACCATGGGTTGAACTTTGGGGCGACTGGCTCCATCGCATATATGTCCCTTAGCGCACGCTTCCGCTCCCTCTTGGGGACGTGGGTTGCATATATCATGTTCACCGTCCGCACTTGTGGGGAAAACCTTTCTGTCCACTGTTGTTCGGCGGCCGGGGCTCCTCCTCGTCATCGCTATGCAGCCCCTTGTCTCTGCATTCGGCATTTAACTTGCCTGCCTGCTTGAACACCCAACAATCCCTGTTGGTGTGATTGGTTGGTTTTTTGGGGGTGCCATGTATCTGGCATGAGCAGTCGAGTATTCGGTCAAAACTGGACGGGCTCGGAGTATTTCTTTGGAATGGCTTTTTCCGCTGACCAGGTTTAGAGCCTCTAAATCCGGCATTAACTGCCGTATCCTCAGCATTGTCGCCGTTAATGCGGCGCTTTTGCTTGTTGCGACGCGACCTGTCACTTCTGTCCTTGGTATCCAAATTACCAGGGCTCTTAGTCATGTTATTGCTGCGAGCTAGCCAGCTGTCATCTCCCACGCAAAAGCAGGTCATAAGTGTCATGAGGGCTGCCATAGATTTCGGCCTTTCCTGTCCTAGGTGCCGTGCAAGCCACTCGTTGCGGATGTTATGCTTGAAGGCTGCTAGGGCCTCTGCGTCCGGATAGTCGATGATTTGATTTTTCTTGGTTAGGAACCGTGTCCAGAATTGTCTGGCCGATTCCTCTGGCTGCTGAATTATGTGGCTTAGGTCATCGGCGTCTGGTGATCGCACATAAGTTCCCTGGAAATTGTCGAGGAATACCGTTTCCAGGTCCTCCCAACAACCAATTGATTCTGCTGGCAAGCTGTTAAGCCAATGCCGAGCTGGTGCTTTAAGCTTGAGTGGGAGGTATTTGATGGCGTGTAGGTCATCACCGCGGGCCATGTGGATATGAAGGAGATAGTCCTTAATCCATACCGCAGGATCTGTTGTGCCATCATATGATTCGATGTTCACGGGTTTGAAACCCACGGGGATTTGATGATCCATTACTTCATCTGTGAAGCATAGTGGGTGTGCGACGCCTCTGTATTGGGCTATATCATGACGCAGCTCAAACGAGCTTTGTCTACTGTGTTCGGCCCGGCCGGATTTACTATATCCGGAGTGACGATTACCGTCTCGTGCCGTGGGGCACCCACGCGATCCATAGATCGATCTTGTTTGCCTTGCCTTGTCCTCCAATATATCTCGCAGGTCTGGCGCGTTTTCCCGTGCCTTGGTATTTTTTGAGCGGCGCCGGGGTGCGGCTGGAGTGGAGGGCCGAGAGGCCTCTCTGTCGCGGCCACGGGGTGGCCGGTCGGCCGCATCATGTGCTGGTGATGTATGTTTAAGTGCTTCCTCCTCTAATCGGGGTAGCAACCTGCGCTTTGGGTAGCTCTTGGAGGGGCGTTCGAGTTCATACTCTTTGGCCGCAAGGACTTTAGTCCATCTGTCGGCTAGCAAATCTTGATCAGCTCTAAGTTGTTGCTATTTTTTCTTGAGGCTGCTGGCCGTGGCCATAAGCCTGCGTTTGAAACGCTCTTGTTCGACGGGATCCTCCGGCACGACAAATTCGTCGTTGTCGAGGCTTGCCTCGTCTTCGGAGGGAGGCATATAATTATCGTCCTCGACCTCTCTGTCTGCCGCTCTCTCATGAGGGCTGGCTTCTCCATCCTCCTGTGCTGAATCTTGCTAGCGGTGGTTGTCTTCGGCACTGTCCGGGGTGTTATTATCTCTCGTGCCGGAATCACCATTTTTGCTTTGGCGGGATTTAGAGCGGCGCCGCTGACGTCGGCGCTTAGGCTGCTTCTTGGAGGGGTCATCCTCCACTGTGCCATCGCCATTGCCTTCTTTTGGGGTGTCCACTATGTATATATCATACGACGAGGTGGGTTTCCAGTTCCCTATCGGCGCTGGTTCTTGATCGTCTCCTGCATCGGCGTCCATACCGTCGATGTCTTCGGAGTCGAAGTCGAGCATGTCGGTTAAATCATCGACAGTAGCTACAAAGTGGGTGGTGGGTGGGATTTGAATTTCTTCATCATCCGCATCCCAACCTTGCTGACCATAGTCCGGCCAGGGCTCTCCTGATAAAGAGAGAGACTTTAGTGAATTCAGAATATCGCTGGATGGCGAGTGCTGAAAGATGTTCGCGGCGGTGAACTCCATGATCGGCGCCCAATCGAGTTTGATCGGTAGGGGCGCGGAGGGCTCGGAGTCTGGAGAGGAGTCTGGCTCCTTGGAGTCACGGGCTTCACAGAGAATAGGGCTAGTGTTCGGCTCGATCGCCGTAGAGATTGCAGCCCCCAAGGAGGTGTCCAACCACCCATCCTCGATTGGCGCAGTTGGCTCCGAATTAAGGGTCGGAGCTGATGTGGGTGCGGCTTCCAGGGCACTGTTCGGCGGCAGAGCTAGATCATGCCCATCGAGACAGTGTGGCGCGCTTGGCTGCGGCTTGAATCCGTCGAAGATCAAGTCTCCGCGGAGGTCGGCCATGTAGCTCAAACTTCCAAATCTGACCTGATGGCCAGGGGCGTAGCTTTCGATCTGCTCCAGATGGCCAAGCGAATTGGCCCGCAGTGCAAAGCCGCCGAATACGAAGATCTGTCCGGGGAGAAAGGTCTCACCCTGGATCGCATCACTGTTGATGATCGGAGAAGCCATCAGGCCTAAAAGTGACGACACAGAGGAACTCTAATGAAAGCACCAATGTCGGTGTCAAAACCGGCGGATCTCGGGTAGGGGGTCCCGAACTGTGCGTCTAGGCGGATGGTAATAGGAGGCATGGGACACGATGTTTTACCTAGGTTTGGGCCCTCTTGATAATGGTAAAACCCTACGTCCTGCTCGATTAATATTGATGATATGGGTAGCACAAGAGTATATCTACCACGAGATCAAGGAGGCTAAACCCTAGAAGCTAGCCTATGGTACGATTGTTGTTCGCCCTATGGACTAAAACCCTCCGGTTTATATAGACACTGGAGAGGGCTAGGGTTACGCAGAGTCGGTTACAATGGTAGGAGATCTACATATTCGTATCGCCAAGCTTGCCTTCCACGCCAAGGAAAGTCCCTTCCGGACACGGGACAAAGTCTTCAAACTTGTATCTTCATAGTCTAGGAGTCTGGCCGAAGGTATAGTCCGGCTATCCGGACACCCCCTAATCCAGGACTCCCTCAGCGAGCCATTGAGATTAAATGGATCTTCAAGAGGAAGACGAACGCTGATAGTAGTGTTACTATCTACAAAGCTAGAATTGTCGCAAAAAGGTTTTCGACAAGTTCAAGGTGTTGACTACGATGAGAGTTTCTCACTCGTATCTATGCTTAAGTCTATCCGAATCATGTTAGCAATTGCCGCATTTTATGAAATCTGGCAAATGGATAAACAAAACTGCATTCCTTAATGGATTTATTAAAGAAGAGTTGTATATGATGCAACCAGAAGGTTTTGTCAATCCTAAAGGTACTAACAAAATATGCAAGCTCCAGCGATCCATCTACGGACTGGTGCAAGCATCTCGGAGTTGGAATATACGCTTTGACAAGTTGATCAAAGCATATAGTTTTATACAGACTTGCGGTGAAGCCTGTATTTACAAGAAAGTGAGCGGGAGCACTACAACATTTCTGATAAGTATATGTTAATGACATATTGTTGATCGGAGATAATGTAGAATTATTCTGCAAAGCATAAAGGAATGTTTGAAAGGAGTTTTTCAAAGAAAGACCTCGGTGAAGCTTCTTACATATTGAGCATCAAGATCTATAGAGATAGATCAAGACGCTTGATAAGTTTTTCAATGAGTACATACCTTGACAAGATTTTGAAGTAGCTCAAAATGGAACAGTCAAAGAAGGAGTTCTTGCCTGTGTTATAAGGTGTGAAGTTGAGTAAGACTCAAAACCCGACCACGGCAGAAGATAGAGAGAGAATGAAAGTCATTCCCTATGCCTCGGCCATAGGTTCTATAAAGTATGCCATGCTGTGTACCAGACCTATTGTATACCCTGCCCTGAGTTTGGCAAGGGAGTACAATAGTGATCGAGGAGTAGATCACTGGACATTGGTCAAAATTATCCTTAGTGGAATAATGATATGTTTGTCGATTATGGAGGTGACAAAAGGTTCGTTGTAAAGGGTTACGTCGATGCATGTTTTGACACTGATCCAGATGACTCAAAGTCTCAATCTGGATACATATTGAAAGTTGGAGCAATTAGCTAGAGTAGCTCCGTGCAGAGCATTGTTGACATAGAAATTTGCAAAATACATACGGATCTGAATGTAGCAGACCCATTGACTAAACTTCCCTCACAAGCAAAACATGATCACACCTTAGTACTCTTTGGGTATTAATAACATAGGGATGTGAGCTAGATTATTGACTCTAGTAAACCCTTTGGATGTTGGTCACATGACGATGTGAACTATGGGTGTTAATCACATGGTGATGTGAAAAATTGATGTTAAATCACATGGCGATGTGAACTAGATTATTGACTCTAGTGCAAGTGGGAGACTGAAGGAAATATGCCCTAGAGGCAATAATAAAGTTATTATTTATTTCCTTATATCATCATAAATGTTTATTATTCATGGTAGAATTGTATTAACCGGAAACATAATACATGTGTGAATACATAGACAAACAGATTGTCACTAGTATGCCTCTACTTGACTAGCTCGTTGATCAAAGATGGTTATGTTTCCTAACCACAGACATGAGTTGTCATTTGATTAACGGGGTCACATCATTAGGAGAATGATGTGATTGACATGACCCATTCCGTTAGCTTAGCACACGATCGTTTAGTATTCTGCTATTGCTTTCTTCGTGACTTATACATGTTCCTATGACTATGAGATCATGCAACTCCTGTTTACCGGAGGAACACTTTGTGTGCTACCAAACATCACAACGTGACTGGGTGATTATAAAGGTGCTCTATAGGTGTCTCCAAAGGTACTTGTTGGGTTGGCGTATTTCGAGATTAGGATTTGTCACTCCGATTGTCGGAGAGGTATCTCTAGGCCCTCTCGGTAATGCACATCATTTAAGCCTTGCAAGCATTGAAACTAATGAGTTAGTTGTGGGATGATGTATTACGGAACGAGTAAAGAGACTTGCCGGTAACGAGATTGAACTAGGTATTGAGATACCGACGATCGAATCTCGGGCAAGTAACATACCAATGACAAAAGGAACATCGTATGTTGTTGTGCGGTTTGACCGATAAAGATCTTCGTAGAATATGTGGGATCCAATATGATCATCCAGGTTCCGCTATTGGTTATTGACCGGAGATGTGTCTCGGTCATGTCTACATAGTTCTCGAACCCGTAGGGTCCGCACGCTTAACGTTATGATGACGGTTATATTAGGAGTTCATATGTTTTGATGTACTGAAGGTTGTTCGGAGTCCCGGATGTGATCAAGGACATGACGAGGAGTCTCGAAATGGTCGAGACATGAAGATTGATATATTGGAAGCCTATGTTTGGATGTCGGAAGTGTTCCTGGTGAAATCGGGATTTTACCTGAGTACCGGGAGGTTACCAGAACTCCTCGGGAGCTTAATGGGCCTATATGGGCCTTAGTGGAAATAGAGGGAAGCAAGGGGAGTGTGGGGCGCCCCTCCCCCCCCAAGGCCCAAACCGAATTGGTTTAGGGCAAGGGGGGCCGGCCCCCTCTTTCCTTCTTCTCCTCTCTCTTTCCTTCTCCTGAATCCTATTCCAACTAGGAAAGGGGGGAGTCCTACTCCCGGTGGGAGTAGGACTCCTCCTGGCGCGCCCTCTCCCTGGCCGGCCGCACCCCCCTTGCTCCTTTATATACGGGGGCAGGGGGCACTCCATAGACACAACAATTGATCTATTTGATCTTTTAGCCGTGTGCGGTGCCCCCTCCACCATAGTCCACCCCGATAATACTATAGCGGTACTTAGGCGAAGCCCTGCGTTGGTAGAACATCAACATCGTCACCACGCCGTCGTGCTGACGCAACTCTCCCTCAACACTCGGCTGGATCGGAGTTCGAGGGACGTCCTCGAGCTGAACGTGTGCTGAACTCGGAGGTGTCATACGTTCGGTACTTAATCGGTCGGATCGTGAAGACGTACGACTACATCAACCGCGTTGTGCTAACGCTTCCGCTTTCGGTGTACGAGGGTACGTGGACAACACTCTCCCCTCTCGTTGCTATGCATCACCATGATCTTGCGTGTGCGTAGGAAAATTTTGAAATTACTACGTTCCCCAGCACAACGGGGAGCAGGAGCAGGATCCAGAGGGGGAGGCGAGCGGAGGCGAGAGTGGCGAGTGGCACTCTGATGAAGAGGAGGACGAGGAGAGTGACGACCCAAGTGACGAAGAAGAGGTCGACTCACCTCCCCATAGGGAAAGGCGATCCAAGCACACTCACGACCCAGCAAGCATCCACGACAAAGTGACAGCGCCGACTAGACAGTCGTCAAAGCACCCTCGGACGTCTTCTCCAACACCGACTGAGAAGGAACCGAAGCAACCAAAAGCTACACCGTCAAAACCGCCGAAGGCCTTGCCCAAGATCAAAGTGGTCGTTCCTACTGTTTCCGGGTAATAGTTGGATCTGATTTCTTGGTCGACCCGCTGTGATAGACATGACCGACTGAATATTGAAATTTGCAGTGCTGCTACCTTCGGGACTTCCACCCACAAGTATGAAGATGAAGAGATGGAAGATGAAGTCACCTCCAACCCAAGTACAACTCTCGTAATCCTGTCTTCAGTTACTCGGTCGATTAAATTCTAACGATTGATCTAGGGTCGACTGATCTTTTTGCAGCTCCTCCCAATGTCACTGAGCTTCCAGATGACCACGAGGACGTGTCGCTGAGGCCCAGAAGGAACAAGAAGGCATCAGCTGGCAAGACATCCCAATCGGTGTTGGCGACAGAGCTGACAGTTCAACAACCTGAAGATGTGGCTCGGGCTTCTGTTACTTTTGCTGAACCAGTATCGAGTGAACGCCCCACATCATCAACTATACCAGTGCTTGCTTCAACCATTCAGCTTCATGCCTCGGAACTTCAACCTGCTGCATTTGGACCGTCAGTCCCATTCTTCACCACTCATCTCGTTCCGGAAAGCCAGGTGGACGCCGTTGTAGAAGCCATTCGCCAAGCTAGCATAATGATGGAACGAGTGAAGGTGGTGCACGAAAATAGTCAGGCCGCTTACGACGCCAGCGCGGCCCTTCGAGCCAATGTCCAGGTAAGTTGGCTTCCGACTGAACTTGTTCTGTTAGGATATGCTACCTGAAAACCTTTCTCCATGCAATTTCTTGTTATCCTACACTTCGCATCTGTGCACCCAGTGGGTGTTTGGCATCTTTGTTGTTTTCACTCTTCCACTCAGTCTGGTCGGACCATGTCGAGCGAAATCTGAACCAGTGGGGGCAAGCTAAGTGCACCCACTGGGTGTAGTCCCCAGGACCGCGGTCGACTGCTGGCAGTCGGTTGGGGTCTGAGTATTTCTTTCTCTTTCTTTTTTTTCCTTCCACTGGGTCTGGTCAGACCATGTCGAGTGGAATCTGAACCAGTGGGGGCACGCTAAGTGCACCCACTAGGTGTAGTCCCCGAGACTACTGTAGAATGTTTGATTCCGAAGCAAATGATCTTTGATCTTGTCCATTGACATATCCTTTACTGATTGTAGAAATCATGTGCACTTATCTCCAAGTTCGCTGAATTCGAGGAAAAGCAGAGGCAACTCAACCTTGACATGGAGCTGGCCCAACAGAACTTAAAAAAGGCTCAAGATGAAGTTGCTGGTACGAAAGGTAACGACCTGTCGACTGTTTATCTTGACCGTCCCTCAAGTTATCTCTTCGCTCTTCTGTCTGACCCAAGTGTATATCTTGCAGAAAAAATAAGGCAGGCCCTGGCGAAGAAGGATCTCGATCTTGCCGCTGTGCAAAAGGAGGCCCAGGAGAAGACTGCACTGGCTGACAAGAAGCTGGCTTCGGTCAGTGTGCTAGAGGAGGAGATCACCAAGCTGAAGACGTCTCTTACCGAGTCTAACCGAGAGGCGACCCGTCTGAAGAAAGATAAAGTGACTCTGAACGAGCAGCTGGAAAGCATGTCCCGCAGGAGAAACGACCTGGAAGCTTATCTGAAAGCACTCACCAAGAAGCTCTTCCTCATGCTCGAAGGTACTTTTCTTTATCCGACGGATTTACTGTTTTGTGGGTTACCATAAACCGGTCGACTCATTAATTCTTTGAATCTGCAGAATTCTGCCAAAACTTCGAAGAAGAGACTGGATTGATCAAAACGGGTTTGGACCCTATCCTTTCTCCTGTCGGTGATGAGGCTGCCATGAACGTGATCGCCTGAAGGTGGCGGTGTCGTGCATTGATACGGCACTTTGGCCAAGGGCAATGCATCAAAATGACCTCGAGTCCCTGATGACTCGACTCAATGAGGTTCCTGGTCGAGTGCAAGAATGGAAGAAGTCTTCTGCCCGATGCGGTGCTGCTGTGGCTCTGTCGCTGGTTCGGGTCCACTACAAGGAAGCTCGAGAAGAGAAGCTGGCAGCTATCAAGGTTGCCAACACCAAAAGGCATGACTTCTAATCCTTCATGGAAACCTTAATTGCTACTGCCACTCGGATTGTGGATGGAATTGATCTGGACGAATTCGTCGAGCCTGCAAGCCCTCCTCATGCGGAGTGAACAAACTTCAAACTTCGCCTTAAATTTGCCTCGGAATGTCGAGTGATTTTGTAACCGTTAAACTCCTTCGGGCCTGATGCTAGAGTACTTTTATCTGTGTGCCGGAACTTTTAGGATTTATCTGAACTTGGTTTATCTTCTGAATGTGCTTGTGTTTGCCGTCGAGTGGAACTTGTTCTTCACTCAGAATAGTCTTTGTACTTGAGATGCAGTTCTGAGGAGGATGTCCCAGCCGACCTGCACTTCGTCGTCCTTGCGGAAGAGGATGGAGCGCATGTTGTACTTGTGGTGCAGCTCCAAAGAGAAGGTCGCAGTCGACCTGCACCTCATCGTCCCTGCGGATGAGGATGGAGCACAAGTTGTATTTGTGGCGCAGCTCCGAAGAGGAGGTTGCAGTCGACCTGCACCTCATTGTCCTTGCGGATGAGGATGGAGTGCACATTGTATTTGTGGCGCAGCTCCGAAGAAAAGGTTGCAGTCAACCTGCACCTCATCGTCCTTCCGGATGAGGATGGAGCACACATTGTATTCGTGGCGCAGCTCCGAAGAGAAGGTTGCAGTCGACCCGCGTCTCATTGTTCTTGTGGATAGGGATGTGTTTCAAACTTAGGCGAGTACTGGACTGCAGCTAAGCCCCCGAGTGAGACGGTTGCTCACCACTCGGTAGGAATTTGTTAAACTTAGGCGAGTATTGGACTGCAGCTAAGCCTCCGAGTGAGAGGATTGCTCACCACTCGGTAGGATTTTTTAAGCTTAGTCAAGTACTGTACTGCAGCTAAGCCCCGAGTGAGAGGGTTGCTCACCACTCGGTAGCATTTTTTAAACATAGGCGAGTACTAGACTGCAGCTAAGCCTCCGAGTGAGAGGAGTGCTCACCACTCGGTATGATTTTTTAAACTTAGGCGAGTACTGGACTAAGCCCTCGAGTGAGAGGGTGGCTCACCA